>NC_143240.1:4567046-4870171 GCF_009617815.1 Ciona robusta | reverse complement strand
CCAAACATATTGTGATATCTAGTAACCCCTAATGTGTTGTATGCGCTTGACCCTCAGTAACCCCCAACATATTGTGATCTCTAGTAACCCCTAATGTGTTGTATGCGCTTGACCCTTAGTAAACCCCCAACATATTGTGATATCTAGTAACCCCTAATGTGTTGTATGCGCTTGACCCTCAGTAACCCCCAACATAGTGTGATCTCTAGTAACCCCTAATGCGTTGTAACCTCCTGCCCATAAGTAACACCTAGCATACAGCACCCTTAGTCCCCTTACATAATTTAATTATTTACCTCTTTTACGCCACCTATTGTATAATTGCGAGCAACAGCTCTATCCGCTTGGTTTGTTAAAGATTTGTAAAATAGAAAATTGTTTCTTCATCGCAAATATAAAAAAAAAACAAAATAAAATAATTTAAACATTCCTGAATCTTGTGCTGTAATATGAATAATTTTGGTAGATTACGGCGGAATAAATAGCGTAAATTTACTTACACAATCTTCTCAACCAATCTTCTGGATTGTAAGTAATATTGTATCTACAGATATATTATAACGCACAATATATTATATGTTAGTTATTCCCAAAACCCGTGCAGTAATATAAATAGGTAAAGCAGATTAAGATGGATTAAAGAAAAAAAGAAACTAATACAATCTTTTTGAACACGTTTTTGAATTTTTTGATTTGTTAGTAATATTTACATATACCACGTGTGGCAGCATAGAGTAACAATTGGTTTAGAATTAGGGGATAAAACAACTAAGACCGATTTTTACGTAAATAGATTCAACTATATTAATACTTACAACTAATTTCTTCATTTTACAGTTGTTTTTTTTACTAAATTTGTAAATGAAGAAATTACACAAATGGTGAATTTAACATACTTTTATAATCTTCCCACTTCCCTACCCGCATTTTTAATTATATCTATATATAACCCACGTATATATAACCCACAAAACAACATATTTAAAATAACAATATAAATATAATTACATTATCAACCTATAGATGTAATATGGTATCTACAAACACATTATAACATACAATATATTGTATTTCAAATATTTATCTAACTCGTGCTGTGATATGAATAATATTAGCAAATTACGTTGAATACTTACATGATCTTTTCGCCAAGCTTTTGAGTTACGGGAATTGTGGGTGAAATTCAATTATTGAACACGTTAGTGGTCATATAGATCCTTTTTCGTCGAACAGTTGTTCTTGGCTTTGTTGTTGTTGTTGTTGCTGATAGGGCGATTATTTTCCGCACTTGTCCTAATTCTCAATTCTGGCATTTTTCTTTAATCTCTTGATTGAAATCAAATCGTAATACATATTTATAATTTTTAGACTGAATTTTCAGATTTAAAACCGCACGATGAGCGATTAATTAACGATTTTTTTCCTCATGCACTTTACATAACGGAAACACTGTCTGGAGTTTGGCGGGGAACGACGGCCATAGATATCATTAGCATTTGTGGGGACCATTAAATGCACTACTCTTATACCGTATTATCATTAATCGTAATTGAAACATTATTTTTAATTCAACATCATATGATTAATATTAACTTCTAACATTACCTAATTACTGCGTGATTACGGTTCGTCAAAATTCATGAAAACAAACGTTTTTAAGCGACGACAACGTTAACTAGTGTAAGTTTACAATAAACACATGGTACAGGAGTTGTACAAAGCGTATTTACACATATTCTTTACCAATCACTCAATCCTCATACGTCATAAGTTTCATTAGTTAATACATGTATAAATACATTCTGCCAACTGCTCCACAGTCACCAATGTCGACTAGAACCCGTTTTGTTGGTTACTTCAGATTTGTTTTTGATCGAGCCCAGTCGACCGTTGTAGTAAAAGGATAAACTAATATAGCAGGGTGGGGGTAGATGGGACGCATTTTCATTTTGTTTTCTCTTTTCATTTGGTAGTAAACAAAGAACATTTACTGAATTATAAAATCGTATCTTCACGACTCCCACAGACCTTTGTTAATTGTTTAAAACACGATCATGATATTTGAATATTATGTGTTAAAGGTGTCCCATCTTCCCAGACCCTACTATCTTATGCTAATTAGTTTAAAACGTGTTCATTCATTAGATCTGTGATCTCTTGTTCTGATTCTGAAGTTTTTTAACGTATGGGTTTCTATTAATTAATTTGTGTACTGTTTGAACTAGTGGATGATATTTGTTTTACAACAACAGATGGCGCGTGATTGCAGCTACAACCTACGCTGTAAAAAACTGCCCTGGATGACGGTTCAGCAACTCCAGATGCAGGCTTTGAACTAGACAGTAGGTGGCAGCACATAGTTCACAATTGGTTCAACATTGGGGAGCATAAACAAGCAACAAACTAATAATATAAATACAATAAAGCATATATGGGAATATTTTAAGCTAAATCTACAATAATATAAAAGACACAGTTGTACTTTAAGCACTCATTGAGTTTTGTCAATTAAAATAAAAGCACAGTGGGGTAAGGAGGTAGAAAACTTAATATTTAGAACGCGTTAAATTGTATGAAAACTTAGTTGGCGTTGGTCGACTGTTTGGGTTAAATATGGATGGTTGTGATTGTCCACTATCTGTAATACATTATAATTAATATTATTTATTCAACATAAAAAACAACTTACAAGTTATAATTGATATTATTTATTCAACATAAAAAAAACTTACATAATCTCTCCCATTGAATTGGCGATATGTTGTTTCTATTACGAAAACTTTGTCGAGATACTGTTGAATTTCTGGGTTTCCTAAAAGTTAAAACATGAAACATTCAAAACACGAAACATTTATATTACCTTGGTCTTTCTTGCAGCGACTGAACCGCTGTTACTGGTTCTTCTAAACTAGGAAACCGATCAAAGACATTATCGTGACGATGTGGTTTTATTGAGGGAGCTGTAACGGTTCGAAACCGATGCTTTGGTGGCAATTGACGCTCGTTTGAATACAAATCTTGAAGAACCAAAGTTTGCCCTGAGAACAATAAATAGAAGGGTTAGAGGTTCAAGACCCACGTCGGTTAGTTGGTAATTTAAATCTGTACCAACCATATATTTTACAAAGCTCTTCTAATCTGTCACATGATGCGTCAACACTTGGTGTCAGTAGCAATCTATGTTTTCTATGATCTCTATGGACTGTTTTGGGACGACACTTTTTGTACTTTCTAAAATTTATAAAAAGAACAACAAACAAATATGAAGATATATTAAAAATTAACCAACCGTGAACTCTTTGTACCATGATTGGTCACATGATCATTGCTCTTTGAACCATGATTGGTCACATGATCAATGCTCCTTGAACCATGGCTGGCCACATGATCAATGCTCTTTGAACCATGACTGGTCACATGATCAATGCCCTTTGAACCATGACTGGTCACATGATCATTGCTCTTTGAACCATGACTGGTCACATGATCATTGCAAAATTTGGTACTTTCTTTTGATTGTGATGTAATTTGTTGTGATCGTTTTTTATGTTTTCGCTTTGGGTATTTTTTCCTCAGAAATCTAAAACATGCCATTTAAATTTCAGCGACCCACAATAAACTTGTCCTTACCTCCTGAATGTTCTTTGAATGACAATCGCCGCCCTAGTTGCCGCCTCAAACGCAACTTTCCTTGTTTGTTGCAAACTTTTCAAAACTTTTCGCTCCCCGTTGGACAAATTCATCAACGACTCAATGTACTCCGACAGCAACAAGCCACTAAAAATAAAATTATTATAAATATTATAAAATTAAAATCACTACACGCACCTTAATGCTGGCACCAGCAAACCAGTGTCGGGTTCTTTTATTAAATCTATGGACCTCACTTCTGATTTACTTCTGCTGCTTTTTTGTTTTTTCTTTTTAAGATCAACTTGCATTTCACAGACTGATTTAGAGTCGGAATGACACGGCTTGGGGGAGTGGCACGGCTTGGAGAAGTCGCACGGCTTGGGGGAGTCGCACGGCTTGGGGGAGTGGCACGGCTTGGGGGAGTCGCACGGCTTGGGGAAGTGGCACGGCTTGGGGGAGTGGCACGGCTTGGGGGAGTTGCACGGCTTGGGGGAGTCGCATGGCTTCGGGGAGTCGCACGGCTTGGGGGAGTCGCACGGCTTGGAGAAGTCGCACGGCTTGGGGGAGTGGCACAGCTTCGGGGAGTCGCATGGCTTGGGGGAGTCGCACGGCTTGGGGAGTGGCACGGCTTGGGGGAGTGGCACGGCTTGGGGGAGTGGCACGGCTTGGGGAAGTCGCACGGCTTGGGGGAGTGGCGCGGCTTCGGGGAGTCGCACGGCTTCGGGGAGTCGCACGGCTTGGGGGAGTGGCACGGCTTGGGGGAGTGGCACGGCTTGGGGGAGTTGCACGGCTTGGGGGAGTCGCATGGCTTCGGGGAGTCGCACGGCTTGGGGGAGTCGCACGGCTTGGAGAAGTCGCACGGCTTGGGGGAGTGGCACGGCTTCGGGGAGTCGCATGGCTTGGGGGAGTCGCACGGCTTGGGGGAGTGGCACGGCTTGGGGGAGTGGCACGGCTTGGGGGAGTGGCACGGCTTGGGGGAGTGGCACGGCTTGGGGAAGTCGCACGGCTTGGGGGAGTGGCACGGCTTGGGGGAGTGGCACGGCTTGGGGGAGTGGCACGGCTTGGGGGAGTGGCACGGCTTCGGGGAGTCGTACGGCTTGGGGGAGTGGCACGGCTTGGGGGAGTGGCACAGCTTGGGGGAGTGGCACGGCTTGGGGGAGTGGCACGGCTTGGGGGAGTCGCACGGCTTCGGGGAGTCGTACGGCTTAGGCGAGTCGCACAGCTTGGGGGAGTCGCACGCCTTCGGGGAGTCGCACGGCTTGGCAACCTTTGACTTTTTGGAACACGAAAATGAAATGTTTAGCGAAACAAATTGATCTTCATAATTTTCGCCGCCGACCAAACTTTCAGTTGAATCTTTCATTTCATTTTCCCCTAATAATTATAATTGTTGTTTGTTACATATCTATGTATGGAAAATTGGTTCAAATTTATTAACACCATGTTACATACCATTATAATGTATTGTGGGTTGGTTTGAATGAATTAACATCATGTTACTTTCATTGCAAACTTCTTCCGATTTCGTCGAAAGTTCGTCAGAAAAATCTTTATAAATAATTTCTGGGGTTGGTTCGTTACAAACGCCAGTGTTGCGGTTATCAGTGTTGCCATTTTCAGTGTTGCCAGCTTGTTCTTTTAACTTTGACCTAATACCAAAGTTAGCAAAAGCAAACCAACACTATGAAATAAACCAACCTATCTTTTCGAAATTTATTTCTTAACATTTCATGTTTCATTAAAAGATTTTTGCTCGATAGAAAGGCTTTTCGAACCCGGTAACCACGGTAACATGCTTGAATTCTCGCGGCTGCTATATCCCTTATTGTTTCGGATGATAATGCACCTGTAGTGTTGTATGTGGTGGTTATGGTGCCTCATCATATACATGGTTACCCACCCTGTTCAATAAGATATTGCGCAACCTCATCGCGTTGATTAAACAAGGCATGATCCAACGGTGTTAAACGCTCAGTTGTAAACTCCATTAAATTAGGAAAGGCAGAACATTGAAACAATAACTTTGTTGCGTCAAGATGTCCGGACTGCGCTGCCCAGTGTAGTGCCGACAAACCCTGGATTGTGATGTCATCAACATCACATGATGTCATTAACACCATTGTGATGTCATCAACACCATTGTGATGTCATCAACACCATTGTGATGTCATCAACATCACATGATGTCATCAACACATAATGATGTCATCAACACATAGTGATGTCATCAACACCATTGTGATGTCATCAACACCATTGTGATGTCATCAACACCATTATGACGTAAGCATAACAAACCTCCTGATCTTGTAAATCTACGTTGGCTCGATTTTCGAGCAAGAGGTTCATACAGTTGATGAATCCACCAAATGCTGCGCAGTGTAGGGGGGAGCGTTGGTATGCGTCTCTGGTATCGGGGTGAAGACCTGGGGTGGAGGTTTTATATGGGGGGTTAATGTACAATACACCAACTAACATCTCTCACCTTTCTTTATAAGAAGTTCACAAACCTCCGCGTGCCCACCCAATGCCGCCCAATGTAATGCAGATCTTTCTTCTAGATCCCTCATTACAATACTAGCATTATGATCCAATAAATGCTTCACTACATTCAAGTGGCCCTGTTGAGGTTATTCAAGGTCATATTTAGCCCGTTCACATGGCCAAACGAAAAAGAGTCTTTTCCAAACTTGGCCAGGCCAAAAAAGAGGCAATTTTTGGCCAGAATTGACGTGCGTTCACATGGCCATTTAGCCTCGTTTTCTTAAACGTCGAAATTAAATATTTTAATACTCCCCATATGTACGCAAAACATTTAATCAATATTTTTACATAATTAAGAGCGATTTTGAATTTAGAATTAATACTGTCAAAAAAAAAAGTAGTCGAAACCATCATAAACACTAATTTGGTAAAAAATGTATTGTCCACAATGTATTAATATACATATAACACAAACACACATATAAATATATCTAATATACACAACAGATGCTAGTCCCACTTAACTTTTTTCTCTAACTTATCACTCAGTCATGTTATAATTTGAAATCACTTGTGCCTGCTGAATCAATTTGTAATATAGCACAGGTTCTTTGTTTTAGTTTTATTGAACTCCATGAAAACAATAACAAAAGTGCATTTCATGTACAAAATAAAACAGAATGTGCTTTTAAAGGCATTGAAAGTAAATGATAACTGCTTTGATTATACACATATGTGCACAAAATACACACACATTGTGTTTTACTATTACACTGGTTTGTGGTAAAGCAATGATTAGTTTGTTGGTTTGAATCAGCAGTCCAGTACTATGTATAATGTCAGTACTGTGTATTATGTTATGTATGTTGTCTTTATCTTCAAATGATGGGTTTACAAACCACTCTGTAGCTTATTGATGAATGTATATCCAAACTGATACATGTAATTCACACACTCTTTCGGTTTCCATCTTGCTTCTAAATGTACCGGTGTTGTCCACAATTTTTCTGCAGAACAAATTGAGCATATGTTCAACCTGTTTTACATTACACAACACAAACTCATGACATATACAAACATACCTTCTACCAACTCTTGGTCCAGTAGTGAT
This sequence comes from Ciona robusta, assembly GCF_009617815.1. Lineage (NCBI taxonomy): Eukaryota > Metazoa > Chordata > Ascidiacea > Phlebobranchia > Cionidae > Ciona > Ciona robusta. Next base: position 4,862,943 of record NC_143240.1, on the reverse strand, counting down.
TAAGACACAAATTTAATGTGCTGCTGTCCACCATCCATTTTGATCAATATTTCAAAGTAAATGTTTCAACATACAATTTTTAGTTAAAAAATCATTATTTCAACTACATCTGCATTATAGCAGTTTGATTATTAATTGCTCAGTAGCACCACACTTCCTTTCTCATTGCCAAATTAGAATCATCCTGTACAAACTATATGCGGTACTGTTTCTTATACTAAATGCATCCTAAAGATAGAAAAACTTAGTATTTCTAGCCGAAACTTCGTATTTGGTTGAAAACCATATATATTAAACTAATTTATAACTAAACATTGTCTAAAACCTCACTGCAAATAGTAAAACAAGCATCCGCAACCTCAAAGCTAAATATGAACTGACGCGCTCGCTGTGAAATGCCTCTTTTTTTCGAGACTTTTCTCGTCTGCACCACCTCGCGACTTGGCCCGAATTTGTCTTTTTTTGAAAGTGACTCAGCAAATATTTGCCGCTTTTTCCGAAAAAAACGGTATGCCTTCTTTTTTTGGCCATGTGAACGGGCTAATAGAAAGGTTACTTAAGGTCAAACTTACTTTTTCACAAGCCCCAAATATTGGTGTATGGTTCATATTGTTTTGTAGATCATGACGAGCATTGTACGCCAACAATAAATCAACGGAGGTGGCGTGACCGTTCCATGATGCAACATGTAAAGCTGATCAAATTATTAACAACAAACATAAACAATTTACTTGTGTAAATACCTGTATTTCCTTTATTGTCAGCTCGGTTGGGATCTACACTACATTGAGGGTTGTCTGGAATTAAATATTACTTTAAATATTTATAATAAACAAACAAACAATACCAACCCATAGCAAGCAATGTACGTATAGCATTATTAGCTCCTTTCCCCGCAGCCCACATAAGAGCATTTCTACCTTCGATGTCGGCTTGTTCAAGGACACTTGCATCTCGTTCAACCATTTTAAGCATAACCTCCTAATGAAGAAAACATTGTTAATCACACAAGTAACTATTGTTAGTTTAACATTTACCGAATTATTGTTCAATGCAGCATAAAGCAAAGGTGTTGCACCGTTACAATCAGACATTGAATGTTTTGCCCCAGCAGCGAACAACAGTTTAACGATTTGTGTGTTGCCAAGTTGAGCCGCCCAGTGTAATGGTGTACGATAGGTGTTATCCAGCCGATCGACTTCACAATTCTCTTCTTTGAACTGAAGCAGGAACTCAACTGCATTAACATTGCCATCGGCAACAGCGAAATGTAACGCAGTACGTCCTTCATAATCTTGCCAGTTTAATACACTTGGTGCAGCCTCCTGTTGCCCAAGATTAATTAATCCATACATAACAACACACACACAACTTACAAGCACAACTTTTAACGTTGAAACTACATTAGGATCGGGTGAATTTGCGGCCCAATGCAAAGGTGTTCTACCATCAACATCAGGTATGGCAACATTGCTTTTATATTTAATCAACAAACGAACATAATCAGTGTTGTTGAACGCAGCACTCCAATGCAGGGCTGTCCTCTGTAAATAAATCATTAAAACAACGCTCACAAAGTTATCAACAATAAAACACCTTTTGATTATCAGTCACGTCCACCATGCCCGGACGGATTCGTTTCAACAAAAAGTCCAAACACCTCGCGTGTTTGTTTCGTGTTGTTAGATGAAGAGGGGTCTGGCCATCGTTGTCTTTTATCTCAAGATTGCCGCCACGTGAATGCAACAACTCCAAGAACTTGTAGCTCGCCTGTCCGTACAAGACAATAACCCAACCACAATACACCACCCAACCACAATACACCACCAACCACAATACACCACCAACCACAATACACCACCAACCACAATACACCACCCAACCATAATACACCATCCAACCATAATACACCACCCACCATAATACACCACCCAACCATAATACACCACCCACCATAATACACCATCCAACCATAATACACCACCCAACCATAATACACCACCCAACCATAATACACCACCCAACCATAATACACCACCCAACCACAATACACCACCAACCACAATACACCACCAACCACAATACACCACCAACCACAATACACCACCCAACCATAATACACCATCCAACCATAATACACCACCCACCATAATACACCACCCAACCATAATACACCACCCACCATAATACACCACCCAACCATAATACACCACCCAACCACAATACACCACCAACCACAATACACCACCCAACCATAATACACCACCCAACCATAATACACCACCCAACCACAATACACCACCAACCACAATACACCACCCAACCATAATACACCACCCAACCATAATACACCACCCAACCATAATACACCACCCACCATAATACACCACCCAACCATAATACACCATCCAACCATAATACACCACCCAACCATAATACACCACCCAACCATAATACACCACCCAACCACAATACACCACCAACCACAATACACCACCCAACCATAATACACCACCCAACCATAATACACCACCCAACCACAATACACCACCAACCACAATACACCACCCAACCATAATACACCATCCAACCATAATACACCACCCACCATAATACACCACCCAACCATAATACACCACCCACCATAATACACCACCCAACCATAATACACCACCCAACCACAATACACCACCAACCACAATACACCACCCAACCATAATACACCATCCAACCATAATACACCACCCACCATAATACACCACCCAACCATAATACACCACCCACCATAATACACCACCCAACCATAATACACCACCCAACCACAATACACCACCAACCACAATACACCACCCAACCACAATACACCACCCAACCACAATACACCACCAACCACAATACACCACCCAACCATAATACACCATCCAACCATAATACACCACCCACCATAATACACCACCCAACCATAATACACCACCCACCATAATACACCACCCAACCATAATACACCACCCAACCATAATACACCACCCAACCATAATACACCACCCAACCATAATACACCACCCAACCATAATACACCACCCAACCATAATACACCACCCAACCATAATACACCACCCAACCATAATACACCACCCAACCATAATACACCACCCAACCATAATACACCACCCAACCATAATACACCACCCACCACCCAACCATAATACACCACCCACCATAATACACCACCCAACCATAATACACCACCCAACCATAATACACCACCCAACCATAATACACCACCCAACCATAATACACCACCCAACCATAATACACCACCCACCACCCAACCATAATACACCACCCAACCATAATACACCACCCACCATAATACACCACCCAACCATAATACACCACCCAACCATAATACACCACCCACCATAATACACCACCCAACCATAATACACCACCCACCATAATACACCACCCAACCATAATACACCACCCAACCATAATACACCACCCACCACCCAACCATAATACACCACCCAACCATAATACACCACCCACCATAATACACCACCCAACCATAATACACCACCCAACCATAATACACCACCCAACCATAATACACCACCCAACCATAATACACCACCCACCATAATACACCACCCAACCATAATACACCACCCACCATAATACACCACCCACCACAATACACCACCCAACCATAATACACCACCCACCATAATACACCACCCAACCACAATACACCACCCAACCATAATACACCATCCAACCATAATACACCACCCAACCATAATACACCACCCACCATAATACACCACCCAACCATAATACACCACCCACCATAATACACCACCCACCACAATACACCACCCAACCATAATACACCACCCAACCATAATACACCACCAACCACAATACACCACCCAACCATAATACACCACCCAACCATAATACACCACCCAACCATAATACACCACCCACCATAATACACCACCCAACCATAATACACCACCCAACCATAATACACCACCCAACCATAATACACCACCCAACCATAATACACCACCCAACCATAATACACCACCCACCACCCAACCATAATACACCACCCAACCATAATACACCACCCACCATAATACACCACCCAACCATAATACACCACCCAACCATAATACACCACCCACCATAATACACCACCCAACCATAATACACCACCCAACCATAATACACCACCCACCATAATACACCACCCAACCATAATACACCACCCACCATAATACACCACCCACCACAATACACCACCCAACCATAATACACCACCCACCATAATACACCACCCAACCACAATACACCACCCAACCATAATACACCATCCAACCATAATACACCACCCAACCATAATACACCACCCACCATAATACACCACCCAACCATAATACACCACCCACCATAATACACCACCCACCACAATACACCACCCAACCATAATACACCACCCAACCATAATACACCACCAACCACAATACACCACCCAACCATAATACACCACCCAACCATAATACACCACCCAACCATAATACACCACCCACCATAATACACCACCCAACCATAATACACCACCCAACCACAATACACCACCCAACCATAATACACCACCCAACCATAATACACCACCCAACCATAATACACCACCCAACCATAATACACCACCCACCACCCAACCATAATACACCACCCAACCATAATACACCACCCAACCATAATACACCACCCACCATAATACACCACCCAACCATAATACACCACCCACCACCCACCACAATACACCACCCAACCATAATACACCACCCAACCATAATACACCACCCAACCATAATACACCACCCAACCATAATACACCACCCAACCATAATACACCACCCACCACCCAACCATAATACACCACCCAACCATAATACACCACCCAACCACAATACACCACCCAACCATAATACACCACCCATCACTCAACTTACTTTATGAGCAGCCAAATGTAAGGCACTTCTTCCAGCTTTATCCACTTGGTCTAAGTTACATCTCATTTTCAATAAAAGTTTTGCGCAATCCAAACGATCAGCAAGCACGCAGTACATGAGGGGTGTTCTTCCAAAGTTGTCGGGTGCTTCCAACAATTCAGGGTTGCCTGCATTACATTGGCAACATAAGGCTGCATTACACAAACATTTGATACATTACACAACAGCTTGCACACAACATATACACCTGTCAATAACTTCTTAACTTCCGACTTTTCCCCTCTAATAATGGTCCCATACAACGACATCACCTTGTTCATCTTGCTTAAGTCATCCTCTAGCTGGAGCTAGAGATTAATACCTGAACCAACATATTTACACCAATACTCACGTTCAAGTCTTCAGCTGTAGGGACAATGTTATTACCACTGTTGTGTTGAACCGTTTCCACTGACATTCCTATGTTTATAAAAAACTTATTAAATAAAAAATACAAACAAACAAAAACCTTACTTCGTTCTTTGTTTACAAACCAAGTTTTTTTCCTTGACAAGACATTCAATGTTGTAGGGTCCTGTTATTAGACAAAATATTACTTTAGTTGGCATACGTTTACATTGTGTGTCTATATACACCAAAACAACTACTAAATCTAAACTACAACAACTATGGATAATTCTATTCAAACCTCAAATAGTTTTGTTTCATTTTGATGATAATCAGAATTCACACGCGAAACTTTGCTTGATCTCGCTAAACCAACATTAGGGTTAATATTTTCTCGGCAATCATCTTCAACTACTAATATTGTATTCTTGCGACCAATGTTCCTCAAAAAGTTCATCGAAAATAATTACATTTCGTTACAAAGTCAGTATTTTGAACGAATTCACAGGAATGCAAAACGCTCACTTTAAAACCCCGGTTAAACGAACGCACTTTAACACCACAGTTAAACGAATACATTTTAATTACTCCCCGATTAAAAAAAACTTGGTCCTTACCGGTACAGCGCATAGATATCATATGATATCTATGGTACAGCGCACATTATACCTCATATTATCCAATTAACTAAAACCAAATCTAAACTAAAGTTACATAACTTTCGTCCCAACAAATACACAAATTAAATCGGTAAGAAATTTAATATTTCAACACTAATTTAAGATTTTTGACGGCGTTTTTGTTTTCTTTGATTTTTTTTGGCTTCAGCATCAATCAGTTTCCTTTTGTCTGCTAAAGCTTCAGCCTAAACATAAATGATGTTAAACATGAAAATGTCACAAGTGTTTAAATATTACCTCTCGGACTTTACGCCTTTGCCCATATTTAATCTTTTCATAAAGTCGTTTTTGTTTCTTTGGAATCATCATAACAGCGAGACGTTTCTCTTCACTCTGGATTTGGTCAACATTTTCTTTTCTATCCACGTCCAATTTACCGGAAGTTATCTTAACATTGGCCTGCAGCAAAAAACCATTAAGTTGAATATAGTTTGTCACATGGCTTGCGTTTCAAACCTTTGTATTCAAACCATCCAGGTTTGCATCATCAATGACATCATCATTGGTGACATCATCATCATCAGTGACATCATCACTTGCATCATCGCTGACATCATCATCCATATTAAGACCTGTACAACAACAAACAGTGTGAATAAAAACAATTTGAAAAACACAATATTTTCAACCTGGGTCGTCTCCTCGTTGCAAAGCAATCACACGGTGGCGCTCAGGAGGAACATACGCCCCATTCGATTCGTCGACGAATGGGGAAAGATGGGGCGGCAATGAATCACCCGGCAAATACCCCTTTAATGGTAGTTTAATCCCAGCGTTCATTGAATCAAACACCCATTGTGGTTGAAGGTAATATCTAACGTCACATCAAAATAACATTAACAACAAAGTATTCCCACATAAAAATAACATTAACAACACAAACCTTGAAATGAAAGTTTTTTCTACGGGCCGATCAATTATTTGATGAGTAATCGTTTCATCATTGGAATTATAAGTCGCTCCAAGACCTTGAGTTTCATCCCAAGACACTTCCCCTCCACAGCTCCTGGGATGTTGGAATATAATATTGTGTGATATAAATAACCCACCCACCGTATAAATAACCCACCCACCCTATAAATAACCCACCCACCCTATAAATAACCCACCCACCATATAAATAACCCACCCACCTTATAAATAACCCACCCACCCTATAAATAACCCACCCACCTTATAAATAACCCACCCACCCTATAAATAACCCACCCACCTTATAAATAACCCACCCACCCTATAAATAACCCACCCACCTTATAAATAACCCACCCACCCTATAAATAACCCACCCACCCTATAAATAACCCACCCACACTATAAATAACCCACCCACCTTATAAATAACCCACCCACCCTATAAATAACCCACCCACCCTATAAATAACCCACCCACCCTATAAATAACCCACCCACCCTATAAATAACCCACCCACCCTATAAATAACCCACCCACCCTATAAATAACCCACCCACCCTATAAATAACCCACCCACCCTATAAATAACCCACCCACCTTATAAATAACCCACCTTATTACAAACACCAAAGGTTCCTTGGGGACTTCCCTTGACAGAAAGAACCGACAATCTTGAAATAAACCTTTCAAATCCTGTTGTGTTTCATCTTGTTTCAAACCTTCACCTTCCAACTCAACGTCATCTTCTTCCGGATCGTCCGGCTCAAACTTTGCTAACGGGGTGTTCAACGAACCAATTATCTGTAAACAACAAGAATAAATTAAATAAACAACCACCAACAAAAACACCCTGCATAAGCATCATCAAAACATGAATAACTTTGTTGCAAATAATTCACCTCCAAATTCTTTTCCTTTTCATGGCAAAACTTTCCTTCCCCCAACATTTCAACTTTAGCATTTGTAGTGGTGGGTAACGGCGGATAATGCATGTTCAACGAGTGATACAAACGATACAAAACGAAACCCAACATAGAAATATAAAACTCTGTGAAAGTTGACATCACGCGGAAGTCAACGTCAGTTGGATGCTGCAGATGTTTATGATTACATAATGTTTGGATGAAAGCAACATCAACTTACATTGTGAGGAAAATTATGCGGCACCACCCATGTTATCATTTGCGACATTATAACAGCTTGGAAATAATATCCTTTGATGGAAACAAATACTTTCCTCAAGCATTTTGCAGAGATCACAAACTGCATGAATTCAACTGAAAAATAAATAAAGTTCAAAATAATTTATTAAAAACTCCATGATTAAAGTACCAGTTAATCGCCTGCATAGTTGAATAGTTTCCACATGAACTCTTCCTGATCTTGGTAAACTTGCAAACAAGAAACACATACATAGTGCATCATCTAAATCTCGCAATGCATCAACAAACGATGGATACCTGCACAACAACAACGTTTAAACATTGCCATCCCACCCCCACCCGCAACCCACCTCTCCCTAACAATATGATCCACTTTATAACTTGGTTTGTTACTCCGGATGTGAGAACTTCGGATCCGATCTTTCCTGTTGTCAGATTTCTTCAATCTTTTCACGTAAATCTGAATAAAAGGAATATTGTAATAATAAACACAAATATAAACAAACATTAAATATAATAAACAAACCTTATACTCCCTAAACTTATTAATCACAGGTTCATGAGAAAGAAACTGAATATCTTTCATGAAATAAAACGTCCTGTTTGCCGTGCTTCCCTTGTTCACCTGCAAATATTAATCTTTATAACAATAATCCCCAAATAACCCCCCCCCCCCCCAAATCAAACCCACCTTTTTCTTATTAGCTGGCGCATGTGGGTATACTCCTTTCAAAATACACAACCTTCGAAAATCTGCCAACGACAATTGAAGTTTTTTACACGCTCGTTTCCTTGTAATATATTGAGTCGCTGCCCCGGCATCAAACTATTAACATAGTTATCAATATTTGCAACAAATAAACATTTTATAAACTCATACCTTTTTTTTAACGCGGCCCATGTTGTAACTATCAACTTTATTTAACTAAACCTAAAACATAATTTACACAAATTAGAGGAATATATTAATATTTATACGAGTTTACTCAACGCAACAATGGTAAAACGAAGTTCATTTTTATTCTTTGCCATAAATTCCCGACAAACACGTGCCGCATCCATGACGAAAGTTTCCTCAGATGAACTTCCGTGATTGACAGGTGTCGGTTTACATCCATCAAACTCATACAAACAACCATCAACCTGAACCAAAGCAACAAAATGCAAATCCACTTTAGATTCCGCGACCAACGCAGCGGTTTGACCTTCGCTTGCACATTGTTTATGAAGATTTTGAATCGAAACGTCGGTTTCCAGTCGTTTTCCTTTATCACTGGAATCCAATTTCCCACAATCCGCCAAAAACTTCCCAATTACCGAAGTTTCATCGATTCCAATCTTCTCGCGTGCGTTTGCTACCGCGTGTATCACACCAATGGTACCGCATGCGTTTCTTATGGTTTGCTTCATAAAGAAAAGTTTCTCACTAACTTCTTGCTTTGGTTCGTCTTTGAATGCTTCATAATAATCTTGAGTGATCGGGAAAAGTAGTATGAGGGCGCAACATGGCTGGGGGATCATACATAGTAACTCCGGATCCAAACCAAACACGTCGGTAAATTGCCATGAGGTTGGAACGCCAAGTAACGAAATATATTTATTCATAACCTCTGGGTTTGATTCCAGCGGCATCCATCTTACTGGAGGTCCAGCCATGATATCTACTGATCTAAACACACAAGCTGTCGAGAACTAAACATGCTTGGGAAATATGACGTCATTTAAGATATCTATGTCCAACATGTGGCTGGTCATAGAAATGTTATAAACTTATAAAAATAAAATATTACAAACTAATATTGTTGCGTCATTAAAACGTCATCAGTACATCACTAAATATAATAATCTATAAAATAAAACTTTGCTTTGGTATTCCGGGGTTTTAAACATAGGGGAGGAAAAAAATATAGCAAATAGAAATAGTATAATCGTAAAGATTCATTGAAGCGTATCTTCATAAACATTAGGGGAGCGATGTTTAGTTTTTATACAGGAAATGAACAATTTAAAAACGATCGTGATATGAACCTACAAATCAACGATAAAATATTGGAACAAAAAGTTCAACGTTGTTGTGACGATGTGAATAAGACTGGGCATTTAGTGGCGAATGAACCTTCACTTGGTTTGTACAGAATACAACAACATATAAGGAAAGCCATGCCGAAGCTGGTTGCATGCGAAAGTACAACAAAAGCTTCTGATAACCAACTAAAGGTGTTTTTGTTTATATTATGTTTGTTGTATTGTTTTTGTTCATATTTGTTGTTTATATTTATTTGTAGGGCCTAGTGTTTGATACCAGTGGATCAACGAATGTAATCCAAGACATGAAAAAATCTTCCGAAATATTTTCCAACATTGAGAAGTTACTTGCACGAGCAACAACAGCAGCTGCGATAACGAACATGAAATGACTTTAATGTTGGACGTCTTGTTTCAATACGACATCACCCTTTGATAATTTGTTTGCAAACTCTGCAACTAACGGATCCATTGACATTGTTGCCATGCCAACAATGACATTATTCTTTACATAATAAGCCGCAAACTTTAATTCATCCAAATCTCCTTGTATTATGACATCATCATGACCGCTAGCACACCCAGCGAACCTTAAACTTCTGCCATATTGAACCGTCCAAAAGAATGGAACGATAGCTACAGGGGGCGGGGTCTGCGAGCTTCCTAATTTGTATGACAATGAACGTATTATATCTAATGCAGCGATACGACCATGTGCTTGCGCCATTTGCCAATGTTGTATATTCACCATTTCACCACCTAATAAAATATGATGTCATACACGTATGTAATAATATGTATTATGACATCACCTCTAATAGCAAGTGGAAACATTGTGACATCACCAATAGCATAAACATTAGGAACCTTAGTTGTCATATGTCCGTCCACTTGAATAAACCCACGTTGTGTTAAACGAATTTCAGAATCTCGTAAAAACTGTGTGGCCGGTTTCATACCTGTGTGTATGATATTGTAGATGCAACAACATAATGTACAATACCCCAACTATCCCCAACACAACAACATAATGTATAATACCTCACCTATCCCCAACACAACAACATAATGTATAATACCTCACCTATCCCCAACACAACAACATAATGTACAATACCCCACCTATCCCCAACACAACAACATAATGTATAATACCCCACCTATCCCCAACACAACAACATAATGTATAATACCCCACCTATCCCCAACACAACAACATAATGTATAATACCCCACCTATCCCCAACACAACAACATAATGTATAATACCCCACCTATCCCCAACACAACAACATAATGTATAATACCCCACCTATCCCCAACACAACAACATAATGTATAATACCCCACCTATCCCCAACACAACAACATAATGTATAATACCCCACCTATCCCCAACACAACAACATAATGTACAATACCCCACCTATCCCCAACACAACAACATAATGTACAATACCCCACCTATCCCCAACACAACAACATAATGTATAATACCCCACCTATCCCCAACACAACAACATAATGTACAATACCCCACCTATCCCCAACACAACAACATAATGTATAATACCCCACCTATCCCCAACACAACAACATAATGTACAATACCCCACCTATCCCCAACACAACAACATAATGTATAATACCCCACCTATCCCCAACACAACAACATAATGTATAATACCCCACCTATCCCCAACACAACAACATAATGTACAATACCCCACCTATCCCCAACACAACAACATAATGTACAATACCCCACCTATCCCCAACACAACAACATAATGTATAAAACCCCACCTATCCCCAACACAACAACATAATGTACAATACCCCACCTATCCCCAACACAACAACATAATGTACAATACCCCACCTATCCCCAACACAACAACATAATGTACAATACCCCACCTATCCCCAACACAACAACATAATGTATAAAACCCCACCTATCCCCAACACAACAACATAATGTATAAAACCCCACCTATCCCCAACACAACAACATAATGTACAATACCTCACCTATCCCCAACACAACGACATCGGCGTCCGTGACTCTTCCATCCGACAGCCTGACAAACTTGACTGTTCCATCTTGCCCCCCCATCAACCGGTCTACCCCCACCCCTTTATAAAACCTCACCAATCCCTCTCTTTCATGCAAACCCATCAACGCTTCGCCAACTTTACGCCCAAGCGTCTTCTCGAACGGACACTATGACGTAATAAAGGTAATTTAGTTATGACGTAATAAAGATGTTTAAACAAACCTCCGATTGACGTCCACACACAATGGCAACCGATGACGTAATCTTGTGTGACGTAAGATACGACGTCACTTCCATAGCAATAAACGAAGAGCCGACGATGACAACTCTTTTACCTTGACAAGCATCCACAATCCTACCAGCATCACCGTGTGTTCTAAGTACGTAAACATTTCCCAACCTCCAACCAAGGGTGGGTTCTAATGTACGAGGGACTCCCCCTGTTGCGATAACTAGCTTGTCATATACCATGTAATCAATTCCTGCGATGTGATTGGATAACCGAACTCTCTTCTTTATGACGTCAACACCAACCACTTCCTACATCACAATCATATAAGTGACGTCACAAACACGAATAATATATTTACCGCTTCGTTAAACAATTCCACGTTAATTGTGACGTAATATTCCCTTGTTCTTAAATAAACATCTTCAGCTTCAACAAGTAGATCCTTGCTAATTCTTGCGCGATCATATGGCGGATGAATATCTCGGCTGAGGATTATGATGCGACCATTAAACCCATTGTGACGTAATGTCTCGGCACACACGAGGGAAGATGGCCCGCCACCGATGATAACAATACGCTTTGTTATGTCATCATCACCTGTATGATGTCACAATGAGTGTGTTTATTGTGGTTTATGACGTAAAAAAGTATGATATGACGTACCAACATGAACAGGAGATTGACCAATCAGATCGTTACGTTTGTTGTTCTTCAATAACGAACGCTTTGCTCGTATTATGACGTCATCATCTTTGATTGTTACCTAACAATAGCTACAGTCATATATTTAACTTTATACTGGTTAGAGTGTTAGACCCTAACCACCTTATACTTATGTAAACCATCCAACCCACCTTATTTAAACCATCCAACCCACCTTATGTAAACCATCCAACCCACCTTATGTAAACCATCCAACCCACCTTATGTAAACCATCCAACCCACCTTATGTAAACCATCCAACCCACCTTATGTAAACCATCCAACCCACCTTATGTAAACCATCCAACCCACCCCATGTAAACCATCCAACCCACCTTATGTAAACCATCCAACCCACCTTATGTAAACCATCCAACCCACCTTATGTAAACCATCCAACCCACCTTATGTAAACCATCCAACCCACCTTATGTAAACCATCCAACCCACCCTATGTAAACCATCCAACCCACCTTATGTAAACCATCCAACCCACCTTAGGTAAACCATCCAACCCACCCCATGTAAACCATCCAACCCACCTTATGTAAACCATCCAACCCACCTTATGTAAACCATCCAACCCACCTTATGTAAACCATCCAACCCACCTTATGTAAACCATCCAACCCACCTTATGTAAACCATCCAACCCACCTTATGTAAACCATCCAACCCACCTTATGTAAACCATCCAACCCACCTTATTTAAACCATCCAACCCACCTTATGTAAACCATCCAACCCACCCTATGTAAACCATCCAACCCACCTTATGTAAACCATCCAACCCACCTTAGGTAAACCATCCAACCCACCCCATGTAAACCATCCAACCCACCTTATGTAAACCATCCAACCCACCTTATGTAAACCATCCAACCCACCCCATGTAAACCATCCAACCCACCTTATGTAAACCATCCAACCCACCTTATGTAAACCATCAAACCCACCTTATGTAAACCATCAAACCCACCTTATGTAAACCATCCAACCCACCTCATGTAAACCATCCAACCCACCTTTTGTAAACCATCCAACCCACCTTATGTAAACCATCCAACCCACCTTTTGTAAACCATCCAACCCACCTTATGTAAACCATCCAACCCACCTTATGTAAACCATCCAACCCACCTTTTGTAAACCATCCAACCCACCTTATGTAAACCATCCAACCCACCCTATGTAAACCATCCAACCCACCCCATGTAAACCATCCAACCCACCCCATGTAAACCATCCAACCCACCTTTTGTAAACCATCCAACCCACCTTATGTAAACCATCCAACCCACCTTATGTAAACCATCCAACCCACCTTATGTAAACCATCAAACCCACCTTATGTAAACCATCCAACCCACCCCATGTAAACCATCCAACCCACCTTATGTAAACCATCCAACCCACCTTATGTAAACCATCCAACCCACCTTATGTAAACCATCCAACCCACCCCATGTAAACCATCCAACCCACCTTATGTAAACCATCCAACCCACCTTATGTAAACCATCCAACCCACCTTATGTAAACCATCCAACCCACTTTATTTAAACCATCCAACCCACCTTATTTAAACCATCCAACCCACCTTATGTAAACCATCCAACCCACCTTATGTAAACCATCCAACCCACCTTATGTAAACCATCCAACCCACCTTATCTAAACCATCCAACCCACCTTATGTAAACCATCCAACCCACCTTATGTAAACCATCCAACCCACCTTATGTAAACCATCCAACCCCGGGAATTCTTCAATATCACCCGTTGTTGCATTAAAACAAGCCCCATGCCATGGACATCTTATATAACCATCCAACAAACTTCCATCCACTAGAGGCGCACCATAGTGGCTACAACGAGAACCAATCGCCGAGACGTGCCCATCTTTGCTCCTGTGACGTCATAATAATATATATTCTGACGTAACATAGCATATACACACCTGACAACCAAACATTTGCCCACCCCACCCAAATCAACCTCTTTCATCGATTCATTCGCCCCCAACTCGCTAACTTTACAAACGGCATCTTCAATAAATTCATCGCTAACACTATTCATTGTTTCGTCACTAACACAAGCCATTAAATGAATAGACAATCTTTCCTACATCGCGAACTATCACATTCTGAACTTTATTTATATCTGTGACGTCATAGTTGCCCGCTCGAACACCCTGAATGACGTCACAAACGTGCGCAGCGTCATCATGGCAACTGCTGCAAAGCATCAATCTCCCTATTTGGTCATCCTGTTCGACGCAATCCACCCCCGGTACAATATTACGTCATAATAAAGTTTGATATATGACGTATAAAGTGTATTGTCTACGCTAAAATGAAACTACAGTGATTGTTACTTAATTATTCAGTGTTACGTCACACATACAATTCTAAACGCAACTCCGCAAGAGCGCAGCAAAGAGCACGATCCGCTAAATCCTTAGCTATGACGTCATAATGTTGTGACGTAGCTGGAAAGAATAAACATTTGGTGAATCTGAAACATCACGTGATTTTAAATCCACCAACCACAACCTACCTACGTCACCATCAATGACGTCACAGTAGAATATTGACCTGGTAGAAAGTTTTTGTTCCTTTCGATGCCACGGATGTTCAGGGCAAAAACTAGAATAAATAATAATGTGACGTAATAATGGGGTTGTATAGTGGGCGCGTCTATTACTCTTTGTGTTCTAAACAATGCCCTTTATGACGTCATAATAAAACCCTTTATTTAACTTTCGTTACATTGTCTGTTATGTCACAATCAACGTGGCGGGATTTCCGCGACCAGCGAACCGTGACGTCACGGGGTGGAATTCTAAAACAATTTTCACCTCGGTGGTTTCTTGTGCGCATGCGTGAGTCTATTACACACACCCTCCAAACATGCTCACCTTTTACACACACCCTCCAACCACGTATCAATTGACCTGAAGTGATACGTCATATCGCCATAGCTTCGACTTTCGAACCTGTAATCATCGAACACCTAAACATGAGTCAGCATTATTTACACGTGGCATTATGACGTCACACACACACCTGCACAAACCCATTGTTCCACCGCGCAGCTATTGTTTTGTAACAATCACCCGCCCATACCTCGACGTGCACGACATCGTGTGCAGGACGCTTCACTACGTAACAATTTTCAATATGACGTCACACAAGGTAACCACAGTTACCTCCTTGTTTAAAATATCGACCAATCACAAAGACGAGATCTCCCGCTTTCATTTCCGCCACATCTTCGACCACTAGAGGCAGTGTATCGAACATGTAGCCTTGGTTCCATGGACCAATGTTGAAACCGAAGTCGGCGCGTAAATCGCGTAACACGCGACGAATCAAACCGCAACAATCAAGAAATAATGGCGAATTATAAGCTGCACCTGTGACGTAACAAAGAGGTTGTTAGGTTACGACACAATCAACAATGTGACGTAACTATGGTGTATATTTCATTCAAATTTAATTGGCCGACGTTTGCCGCCATATATGACGTCACATAGGGTAGACAATGGGGTAAGTTAATCAAGCGTGTCGACGTTTCCTTCCTTTATTGTTTCCCTATTGTGACGTGTTTGGCGCGCTATTCACGCTTCAGTGCGTACTCCCTGTCACGTGATATCTCTTCTTGTAAGGAACCCCAATGTAGCTCCGACATTGTTCAACGAATTTATGACGTAATGGCGACCGTTGGGTGGCGCGCTTTCCGTAATTCAACTCCTCCTGCAACAATTCAACTTTCTAAATCTACTTATGACGTAACAATGACGATAGTTTCGGCACAAACAAAATCTTTAGAACGAAATTTTGCGACGCAACAAAAGCCGTTTGTCACGTCACAGAATTACGATCCAAGACGTCGCTTATTCTCCGCATGTTGGCGCTAACAACTAGCATAATGACGTCACAATCAAGTTGAAAGAGACACGTCGAATGCATCTTTACCAGACAGTGTTAGATCATGAATCTACAACACTATATGACCAAGATACACCAGGGCGTCAGCGACTACTAACAACACCAACCTAGTGTCGCTTTATTAAACCATCCGCCGAAGAAAAGGCGGCCTTTCATATTTATCCACCGTGACCATAACATAGGGGTTGTCATGGTAACTGGGTGATGACGCAGGTGTATGCGACACGTGTTCAACCAACCGGAACCATATTATTTTCGCGGGTGTTTCGTCACAATTGACAAATTACACGTTTACGAAATTCTAGAATACGAAATAATAGTCCATTATCCTGGGTAGCTTTCCTTATTGTGCTAATTGCTGCTCGTACGTATCCACCCAATCACCATTACCAGGCAGTATTAGACACACAATGCTCCGATACTGCGTGGTTGGTGATTCGGTTGGCACGAAACTTTCCGACAAAGCAAATAAAGGAATTCACCAACGAGTCAAATCCTTTCTCTTTAATATCGCATACGCCTTAGTTGATTTAAACCACACTAAATCTAGGGATGCACATTACAAAATAATTAGATGTTCTAGGATATCCTAGAATACTTTATTTCGAATCTAAAATTCCGAATTCCGAATTTTTTGTATTTATAAGAAAAAACGTATGAAGCCAAAACGGCCAAGCCGAAACGTATAGCAACCTGTAAAAAGACGCTGCAAAACGTTTTTCCTCGGAAGAATCTTTTTTTCAAAATTATTAAATTTTAAATAATTATTAGTTTAGATTAAGATGATGACGTCATTAAACAGAATACCGATTCCCGTAATTAGACTTGAGTACAAAAGGATTCGAAATTCTGTAATGTGCATCTTAAATCTACAGTGATGCACGTCGGTTTTCTACCAGTGATGCACGTTAATAAATATACAGTGATGCACGCTACTAATCAACACACGCAAATAACGTCACAAACACGCGGATTTCTAGACGATAAAGACGTCGCGCGTAAACAACGATCACCGTAAAGTTTCAAACCACCTATGACGTAACAGTTCTTACTCCGCGACCACGCTTTATGACGTCATAAAGGTGGCCTCGTGGTCGACCACGTGGGTTAGGGCGCGCGTTAAACATCGTTCGATGGCGAACAGATTAGAAATAAATTGAACCTCGCCACCGATTCCTTTATATAAGCCTTTGTACACCTGTTTTTGTCACGTGGTAACAATTAACATCACGTTTACAGGTGTAGCTTATGACGACATAATTAACTCATTGTTACAACACAATACAAATCCATTTCCAGATTTAATTATAATTTCAAACATTCAATTTAATTATTTGTTACCACGGAGAATTAACTTCAACAAAATATTTTAAAACTTTCTCACAAAAAGTAGTTGGCCATCGTGGATAATTAAGTTACGCGATGATGAAGAATGCTCCCCCCCCCCTAACAACCCCTTTACATATTGCATTTAATCTGTTATTTTACAGAGGATTCTACACTAACATATCAACTTGCACAAAAATACAGGCAATACTTTGCAAAACTGATAACTAAATTAAGAAACACAATCTACACACAGGTTCTTCAACACTGAGGATTAAACATCAGTAATTATAATCAGGATTACAATATATTTTAGGCAAACAACAGAAATACCCTCAGTTTAAAATTTGAACATTATGGCGCAGAAACAATTTATGAAACATTTACAATGGCAACACTGCACAAACACACGGCAACACTGTACAAAGCATGATGATAAATTGCAATATCCACGCAACTACCACTAACCTGCTTCTTTCGCTTGAATTTAAGGAAAGCTTCTTGCAACGAGACTGTTTGTTGAAAATTATTACAAAGTAAAATAAACAAACAAAATAAATACCTTCTTTGTTCTTGGCCATTATGACATCATAGCTGAGCTATATTAAAGTTCAAATATGTCACCATTGTTATAAACAATATATATTGTTACATCATAATTAGTTTATTTAAATAAACAAACAGTAGAATTTTAAGTTTTAAAACATTGTGACATCATCAGCTTGATTATGACAACACAGACTACAATTGTCCATCGTAAAGTAGTTGATAATGGAATTAATTTAAAAATAAAACCCACGATCTAATTCTATACATCGTTAAGTATATACGGGTAAAATTACAACAATAAATCAACGGATAACTGAGGTTTTTAAACAGAAACCAGCAAATATTATTTACTATAAACATATCTAACATTTAATTAAGTTTACAACCTACAAATAACCGGCTAAATATAATTTAATCAAATTAAATGAATCAAGAAATGAAAGACGTTACCTTCGCTACCTTCACGTGCCTCGTGGATCTTGTCACGTGACTATGACGTGTTAGCGGGAAACCAGATACTATCGGGGACGAAATACATTAAATGAATATTATTTTGTTTCCATGATTAAAACGATAAAATATTTGACAATTTGATTTATTTCTGTTCCACTACAAATATATCGTACAACAAATTTACAAACGGGCAGTTTTCATGCACTGTACATAATATATACATAGAAATCACATTAAAATAAATGTTATGCTTTAATTCATCCACTTCCGACAGTTGATGGCGCCACAGAGACAGGGGATTTTATTTCCTTCGTCTTCAAAGTCAAACTTATAGTCATAATTCAACTGAAAAACAGTTTTATTAAAATTTATAAAAAACAAACAAACATAATAGTTACCTCTTCCCCACTAAGAATATGTCGGTTGGAAATTATCATTATTTTCTTTTCTTTTTCAAAGTTAACGACTTCTGCTACACAGTTGGGGTTGCATGAGTGGTTAATATACCTGAAAATATATAATAGTTATCCCGTGTACCCATCGATGCATATGAATGAAATACCTCGCGGGCCCACCAGTAACAGTAGCGTCCACAATATAATCAGAGTCAAGTCTAAACATATAAACGCCCCGGTTAGCTGCCTCGTAATTCTTCTCTCGTTTCTCGGCGACCTCTGACCTGATGATGTCACCGATATATTCGATAACCATGGTTCCTGGTTCGATGTCGCGACTCGCAAACAATCCAAGGCCCTGGAATGAATCGTGTTAGTTACATGGTATTATGTAATAGAGTGATAATAACACTATGTATGTTTATGACATCATAATAACCTGTATTCTAGATCGCGCAAGATAAACATTGCTCCTCCATTCTTGTTTCATCCTTCTGTATTGTGAAGATTTTGAATGAACAAAATGTTTCCCGTATAATGAAGCAGACGCGTCGCCAATGCCGGTTGATTCATAATATTCGCTCATCAAGTTGCTGATCAATGTATGTGGTCTGTACAACATTGATGGTTAGTTTCACCCCCCAACCCCCCCTACCTGCCACTACACCTGTCTCCCCTCAACTCCACCAAATCTTAATAAACTCAACTAATTCTCACTTTTGTAAAACACGCCACCAACTTTTTGCGACATTGCTTGATGTGGGGTTCCGTTCTCGCACATCCCGTTGGGTTCACCGCTAGTGGGAGCTCTAACACCGGTGATCGTCCGAAACGAAACTTGTAGTTGGCGCAAAGTTCGATGTTTGGTAACTGTGATGTCATAATGGTTAGATTGTTGTGATGTCATATTGGTTTAAGTGTTGTGATGTCATAATAGTTACACTTACGGACTCTAGTATCCGACAAACTACGGGCGACGTCAACCCAAACAAAGATTCCCCGTTGATGTATTTAGGGAATAGTTTCAACATACGTTGGTGTGATCGTAAGTTGGCAAGTTTGTGTAATATCTCGTTCCAACCCTCTGTGGGATAGAAATAATATATACAATAGAAATATTATACAACACCATCATACATACCATTGACATCATGTCCGGACATTGTGACCAAACAATCATCATTGTTCTTCGCTGACATCGAGTGGTAAGTTGTAACGAACCATGGCCGGCCATCTTGTTCCCCGATCGAGTTCAAATATTTGCATCGACGACGTGTGTTCTGTGTGGGGGGGGGGGTAGGAAGGTGGGTCAATAAATCTTGTGTGGGTTAGTGGTTAATACTCACATCTTTGGACCAATATATCCTTGTTGATTTGTAACCAGCGGGGAAGATGGCTGACTTGCTGTGGAACTGCGCCATCTGATGGGTGGATAGTTGGCCAACAGCGTGGAACATGAGGGCGCCAACGCGCAGGATGTAATTTCTTTCTCCTGTGGTTATATAGTGTTTAAACATATAATACACACACATACATATATACAACATACCTTGCGTTAACTCCCCTTGTTGCATTATACTGGCCATTTGCTTGGTTTCCTGACGCTGCACGTAAACTTTACGAAACACCGCCAACGACCTTAAATGGTCTTGGGGGGGCATGGGGGTTCCCCCTACAGCCCCAACAACGTGCATGGGGCATAATACTGTCTTGTCCTGTGATGTAACAATGGTAACTATGATGTAACAATGGTAACTATGATGTAACATTGGTAACTATGTAACAATGGTAACTATGATGTAACATTGGTAACTATGATGTAACAATGGTAACTATGATGTAACAATGGTAACTATGATGTAACAATGGTAACTATGATGTAACATTGGTAACTATGTAACAATGGTAACTATGATGTAACAATGGTAACTATGGTAACTATGATGTAACAATGGTAACTATGATGTAACAATCACCTTAAAGAACCTGCATCCGCACTCAAGAGCGCACGCACAATGATAAGTATTCGGACATCTTGCGCGATTGCAATGAACGGTCGCACCCCTACGCTGACAATGGTTGCATGTAACCGATGAACCGTGACTTACTGCGAGGTCTACGTTAATTAGCGCTCCACCCTGTGTGACATAGAAATGTTATATAATACCACAATTCATAGAGATCATATATACCTGTGTTTCGTACACCTCAGCCGACCACAGCGCGCAGTTCAAATGAATCCATTGGTCGACATCTAAGTTAAGCAAACGTGCAACGCCCGATGTATTTCCATCGCCCTCCCTCATGCACAACACACATGCTCGACGATCCACTAATTCGGGGGAGGCCTGTAATTGGTCGGTTTAAATATTAAGAGGTACGTGATTGGTCGATTTAAAAATAAGGAGGTACGTGAAATATAAGGAGGTACGTGATTGGTCGGTTTAAATATTTACCTTAAGAGCGACTCCATATTTGGCAATAAGGGCGTCGACGTCGGGTGGAACCTTCTGATTGGTCGGTTTCATAATCGGCGTTGTCACGCTCCATCGCTTCCACTTGATTCCTTTCCACCGCTTGGTGGCGCCACGTGTCTCCTCGCCTGAAAATATAAACGAGTTGCCACGACGATCAGCGCAGTTGCCATAGTTACCTGGACCACAGGACCCTCGTCTTCGACCTCCCCGACCGCGACCTTTGACCTCTAACTTGACCCCGTCGTCACGGTAATCCCCAATAGCTCCCCGGAGCCCCCTAGTGGCCACCTCCGGGTCAGGAAGAAGTTCGATCAGAGTCGAGATATTTATTTTACATGTGTGTCGTTGGTAAACTTGTGAGGCTCTCCAGCGCTTCTTGTGGACAACTGGGATCTATAAGGCAAGTTTATTTCATGGAAATAATATAATATTTATCATATACTCACTTTATGTTCTAATTCGCTCGCAAAATAACATTGTTTGTTGCAAAATATTAAATCCTCCTCGTGGGTGTGAATCTGGAAACATAGAAACATAATACAAACATAAAAATAATATATAAACATAGAAACATTATATAAACATAGAAATATTATATAAACATTGAAACATTATATAAACATAGAAACATTATATAAACATAGAAATATTGTATAAACATAGAAATATTTTATAAACATAGAAACATTATATAAACAAAGAAATAGTACATAAACATAGAAATATTATACTCACATCGAACAATGGCCTCCTAACCCCATTACCAACGACGATACGAACGCAATACGAACATCTCCGTTGGTTCGGCAACAATTCACCACTGATGTCACTCATCTATTAAACATAGAAATAATATACATACCATAGAAATAAAAAACACACCATAGAAATAACAAACTAACCTTAACATCCTCGGGTGGTTTGGGCAACGAATCGTCGTCGATGACGTAACTTGTTATGGGAACGCCAAGAGTTTTCGATAAACAGGATAACGACTTCTTCACCAGCTGTTGTGATATTAACGGGGGTTAGGGGGTTATAATTTTTGAGGGGGTTAGGGGGTTAAGGGGGGTTCGGGGGAAACTTACTTTTGCTTCCTGGAAGGAGATTGTGACGGAAACATTTTCGTCAACGGCAGAATCTTTGAAAGTATAAACGTCATAAACCATATAATATCACGTGATAATGTATCACGTGATAATATATCATGTGATAATGTATCATGTGATAATGTATCATGTGATAATGTATCATGTGATAATATATCATGTGATAATGTATCATGTGATAATGTATCATGTGATAATATATCATGTGATAATATATCACGTGATAATATATCATGTGATAATGTATCATGTGATAATATATGTGACAATATATCATGTGAAAATATATCATGTAATAATGTATCACGTGATAATGTATCATTTGACAATATATCATGTGATAATATATCATGTGATAATGTATCATGTGATAATATATGTGACAATATATCATGTGAAAATATATCATGTAATAATGTATCACGTGATAATATATCATGTGATAATGTATCATGTGATAATGTATCATGTGATAATATATCATGTGATAATATATCATGTGATAATGTATCATGTGATAATATATCATGTGATAATATATCATGTGATAATGTATCATGTGATAATATATCATGTGATAATGTATCATGTGATAATATATCATGTGATAATGTATCATGTGATAATGTATCATGTGATAATATATCATGTGATAATGTATCATGTGATAATGTATCATTTGATAATATATCACGTGATAATATATCATGTAATAATATATCATGTGAATATGTATCATGTGATAATGTATCATGTGATATATCATGTGATAATGTATCATGTGATAATGTATCATGTGATAATATATCATGTGATAATATATCATGTGATAATATATCATGTGATAATATATCATGTGATAATATATCATGTGAATATGTATCATGTGATAATGTATCATGTGATAATATATCATGTGATAATGTATCATGTGATAATATATCATGTAATAATATATCATGTGATAATATATCACGTGATAATATATCATGTAATAATATATCATGTGAATATGTATCATGTGATAATGTATCATGTGATAATGTATCATGTGATAATGTATCATGTGAAAATATATCATGTGATAATGTATCATGTGATATATCATGTGATAATGTATCATGTGATAATATATCATGTGATAATATATCATGTGATAATATATCATGTGATAATGTATCATGTGATAATATATCATGTGAAAATGTATCATGTGATAATATATCATGTGATAATGTATCATGTGATAATGTATCATGTGATAATGTATCATGTGATAATGTATCATGTGATAATGTATCACGTGATAATATATCATGTGATAATGTATCACGTGATAATATATCATGTGATAATGTATCACATGCAATCATGTGATTGTTTACCTTGTGGTTTAATGAAAGGAACAACTGGAGAGCGAGGTTCAAGATCATCATTGGGGGGTATAGTGATGGGACCCATATTATTGGGACCCATATTATTGAGACCCAAATTGTTGGGACCCATATTATTGGGACCCATATTATTGGGACCCATATTATTGGGACCCATAATATTGGGACCCGTAACATCTTGGTACGAAAACAAATCTTCTTGTTCAGTTTCGGGTGAAGACGGTTGAATTATTTCTTCGTTTCTATTTAAGTTATTTGCATTTAGAAATATATAATATTTCTATTTACACATATGTAATATTTCTATTAACCTGATATCGTCAAGACTTTCAGCCCCATGATGTGGGGGGGTGGGTAGTGAGTCCGGGATCCGAACGACTGGTTGGAAAAGTTCGTTGGAAGGAAATCGGTCACGCTTGGGTGAAGGTGGAGGGGTGGGGGGGGTCATGTAACTTAGAGGGTCCTGGTAATAATATCAAGTGTGTAATAAATATTCTGGGTAATTGTTTGTTTGCAATAAAGCGAGACATCATAAGGGTTTTCTGTTATTTCTTTCACACTCATAATAAACCTAGCAGCAACAAATACAATTACTACAAATACCTTGTTTAATATAAGATCATAATAATCGGGCAACCCCTTGAACGTTGACTTTCCGATCTCCCCCTCCAACAAAGACGCAGACCTAGCAAGCCCCGTACCAAGCGGCATGCACATGTTATAATTCACCTTGATATCCGGTTCAACTAACGGCAGCAAAGGAAGCTGTAAACATCAACTTTAAACTTAATATTTATTTCAATTACATCAAACTACCGATTTAATTTGTGTTTTCATTAAGGAGTTTGCCGGGACTCCCATTTCACCGAGGGGAATTCCCCCGACCCCCATAAATTCTTCGACCCCATCTTTATCTTTTTGTTTACGACGTCGCTTCTTTTCAACTTTTCCTTCTTTAGAATTTCTTCGCGAACGTTTGATTTTTTTTCCATCCCTTCCCTGGATTAAACAACATTCAACATAAAGATCAACAACATTCAACATAAAGATCAACAACATTCAACATAAAGATCAACAACATTCAACATAAAGATCAACAACATTCAACATAAAGATCAACAACATTCAACATAAAGATCAACAACATTCAACATAAAGATCAACAACATTCAACATAAAGATCAACAACATTCAACTCACTTTTAACATAAACTCATCAGGTTGTCCAGGATAAACATTCATGGCTAATTGTTGTTGATTCATATTCTGTGTGTAAACTTGGTTATAGTGGTTACGATGGTCCATTGTTACGCAACTTACCCCATTGTTACCCAACATATGACGTAATAATTCCTGGTGGTTCCCCAGTTTTAACCCGTCGCGTGAATCGGTCATGTGTTGCTGTAAGTAATGTTTATGACATCATTATTGATGACAGCATCAAGAATGACAGCATCAAGAATGACATCATTATTGATGACATCAACATGGATGACATCATCATAGATGGCATCATACCTTGGTATATTGATTAGGATGAGGTGGTTTGTTGATGAACTTTGTTGGTTTGGGCTCTTTCATCCACGCAGGGGGACAAACATGGACGCCGCTTCCCTTTGAAAGTTCCAACCTTACTCCATATTCCATCCCATCTTGGATGACCCCAGATATAGTGTCGTCAATCAAGGAAATCGCCTGCATAAACATCATATAATACAGCCCACATAGAAACATCATATAATAATACAGCCCACATAGAAACATCATATAATACATAGAAACAACATTAACCTTATCATCCATATGTCCAACCTTCCGTTGTTTCTTTGCGTCATCCGTCTTAACGGGTGTACCATCAGACGTGACGCTCGCCGTGTCAGGCGTGTCCGACGACCGACCATCAGGGTCCGTTGCCATGACGATCAATAACTCAGACTCCGACAAACTGGGGTACCTGGGGGTTCCCCCTGGGGTGGTGGGTGAAGCTTGAGGGTCGAATTTCGAAGTTTCTTCTTTAATGTTTTGGACTTGGACGGGGGTTCCCGCGACCAACAATCCTTCGTTCATTACTGAGGGGGTTGTGGTGAATAACATGATAAATACCAATCCATATATTGTGGTGGACAATATGATAAAAACCAATCTATATATTGTAGTGAACGAACCATACAAACCTGGCGAGTTCCCAGGGATCGGCATCTTGTAAGTTTCAAGTGGTTTAATATCGGTGATTGGTTTGTAAGTTGGCGGGAGGGTGGGAGGTCGAATCATAGTTTGCTGGGTGAAATTAATTAAACCTCAATAACCTTGTTAACTTATATTAATTACCACTGATGTTTGGGTATTCCCCACATTAGATATTCCCTGTGACATCATAATAGATGGATTTCCCATAAATGGTGCAGTGTGGATTGTTTGGATCATGGGTTGGGACGCCATATATGAGCTCATTACACCACTTACGCCCTGTAATACATGGATTATATCATTATGACATCATACTACATCATTATAACATCATAATATTTAATATACCTGATTCACAAACTGTTGTTCAACTCCAAGTTTCTTTTTCTTTTTACGTTTTCTCTTTGGTTTTTCCTTAAAACAACGAAAGTTACGAATTGTGTTTGTTGTCTGTTTATTAGTCACCTCTAGTTGTTGTTGTTGTTGTTGTTGTTGCTGTTGCATGATCAGTTGTTGTTGTTGGAACAAACTAAGTTGTTGCATTTGAATGAACCCTTGGTTAGCCAACCTTACCCCACTTTGCGCTGGGGCCATGTTTAACCCGACGTTGACGCTAACTGATGCAACTTGCCCAAGTTGACCCCTAATTTGTGGGGGGCGGGTTCTCGGGCCGTGGGGGCCTTTGGGTGATAAAGGGGGGTAAGCAGGGGTGCCTGGGAAATCCCCCATAGTGTGACTGGAAACCATCAGGCCAGGTTGAAATTGGAATTGCGCAGAATTCATTTGTCTGAGAATAAAAGTTGGAAGTTACTTAAGTTGTGTCGTATATTATAATGATGTGTAGTAGGTTACTTACCGAAAAACCGTCATTTGGTTGGTGACCATTCCTGGTTGTTGGTTGGTGACCATTCCTGGTTGTTGGTTGGTGACCATCCCTGGTTGTTGGCTGGTGACCATTCCTGGTTGTTGGTTGGTAACCATTCCTGGTTGTTGGTTGGTGACCATTCCTGGTTGTTGGTTGGTAACCATTCCTGGTTGTTGGTTGGTGACCATTCCTGGTTGTTGGCTGGTGACCATTCCTGGTTGTTGGCTGGTAACCATTCCTGGTTGCTGGCTGGTGACCATTCCTGGTTGTTGGTTGGTGACCATTCCTGGTTGTTGGTTGGTGACCATCCCTGGTTGTTGGCTGGTGACCATTCCTGGTTGTTGGTTGGTAACCATTCCTGGTTGTTGGTTGGTGACCATTCCTGGTTGTTGGTTGATGACCATTCCTGGTTGTTGGCTGGTAATCATTCCTGGTTGTTGGTTGGTGACCATTCCTGGTTGTTGGTTGGTAACCATTCCTGGTTGTTGGTTGGTGACCATTCCTGGTTGTTGGTTGGTGACCATTCCTGGTTGTTGGCTGGTGACCATTCCTGGTTGTTGGTTGGTGACCATTCCTGGTTGTTGGTTGGTGACCATTCCTGGTTGTTGGCTGGTGACCATTCCTGGTTGTTGGCTGGTGACCATTCCTGGTTGTTGGCTGGTGACAATTCCTGGTTGTTGGTTGGTGGCCATTCCTGGTTGTTGGTTGGTGGCCATTCCTGGTTGTTGGTTGGTAACCATTCCTGGTTGTTGGTTGGTGACCATTCCTGGTTGTTGGTTGGTAACCATTCCTGGTTGTTGGTTGGTGACCATTCCTGGTTGTTGGCTGGTGACCATTCCTGGTTGTTGGTTGGTGACCATTCCTGGTTGTTGGTTGGTGACCATTCCTGGTTGTTGGTTGGTGACCATTCCTGGTTGTTGGTTGGTGACCATTCCTGGTTGTTGGCTGGTGACCATTCCTGGTTGTTGGTTGGTGACCATTCCTGGTTGTTGGTTGGTGACCATTCCTGGTTGTTGGTTGGTGACCATTCCTGGTTGTTGGCTGGTGACCATTCCTGGTTGTTGGTTGGTGACCATTCCTGGTTGTTGGTTGGTGACCATTCCTGGTTTTTGGTTGGTGACCATTCCTGGTTGTTGGTTGGTGACCATTCCTGGTTGTTGGTTGGTGACCATTCCTGGTTGTTGGTTGGTGACCATTCCTGGTTGTTGGCTGGTGACCATTCCTGGTTGTTGGTTGGTGACCATTCCTGGTTGTTGGTTGGTGACCATTCCTGGTTGTTGGTTGGTGACCATTCCTGGTTGTTGGTTGGTGACCATTCCTGGTTGTTGGTTGGTGACCATACCTGGTTGTTGGCTGGTAACCATTCCTGGTTGTTGGTTGGTGACCATTCCTGGTTGTTGGTTGGTGACCATTCCTGGTTGTTGGCTGGTAACCATTCCTGGTTGTTGGTTGGTGACCATTCCTGGTTGTTGGCTGGTGACCATTCCTGGTTGTCGGCTGGTGACCATTCCTGGTTGTTGATTGGTGACCATTACTGGTTGTTGGTTGGTGACCATTCCTGGTTGCTGGCTGGTGACCATTCCCGGTTGTTGGTTGGTGACCATTCCTAGTTGTTGGTTGGTGACCATTCCTGGTTGTTGGTTGGTGATCATTCCTGGTTGTTGGCTGGTAACCATTCCTGGTTGTTGGTTGGTGGCCATACCTGGTTGTTGGCTGGTGACCATTCCTGGTTGTTGGTTGGTAACCATTCCTGGTTGCTGGTTGGTAACCATTCCTGGTTGTTGGCTGGTGACCATTTCTGGTTGTTGGTTGGTGACCTTTCCTGGTTGTTGGTTGGTGACCATTCCTGGTTGTTGGTTGGTAACCATTCCTGGTTGTTGGCTGGTAACCATTCCTGGTTGTTGGTTGGTAACCCTTCCTGGTTGTTGGTTGGTGACCATTCCTGGTTGCTGGTTGGTAACCATTCCTGGTTGTTGGTTGGTGACCATTCCTGGTTGTTGGCTGGTGACCATTCCTGGTTGTTGGTTGGTGACCATTCCTGGTTGTTGGTTGGTGACCATTCCTGGTTGTTGGTTGGTGACCATTCCTGGTTGTTGGCTGGTAACCATTCCTGGTTGTTGGCTGGTAAACATTCCTGGTTGTTGGTTGGTAACCAATCCTGGTTGTTGGTTGGTGACCATTCCTGGTTGTTGGCTGGTGACCATTCCTGGTTGTTGGTTGGTGACCATTCCTGGTTGTTGGTTGGTGACCATTCCTGGTTGTTGGTTGGTGACGATTCCTGGTTGTTGGTTGGTAACATTTCCTGGTTGTTGGTTGGTGACCATTTCTGGTTGTTGGCTGGTAACCATTCCTGGTTGTTGGCTGGTGACCATTCCTGGTTGTTGGCTGGTAACCATTCCTGGTTGTTGGCTGGTGACCATTCCTGGTTGTTGGCTGGTAACCATTCCTGTAACCATTCCTGGTTGTTGGCTGGTAACCATTCCTGGTTGTTGGCTGGTAACCATTCCTGGTTGTTGGCTGGTGACCATTCCTGGTTGTTGGCTTGTGACCATTCCTGGTTGTTGGTTGGTAACCATTCCTGGTTGTTGGTTGGTGACCATTCCTGGTTGTTGGTTGGTGACCATTCCTGGTTGTTGGCTGGTAACCATTCCTGGTTGTTGGTTGGTGACCATTCCTGGTTGTTGATTGGTGACCATTCCTGGTTGTTGGCTGGTAACCATTCCTGGTTGTTGGTTGGTGACCATTCCTGGTTGTTGGTTGGTGACCATTCCTGGTTGTTGGTTGGTGACCATTCCTGGTTGTTGGTTGGTGACCATTCCTGGCTGTTGGCTGGTGACCATTCCTGGTTGTTGGCTGGTGACCATTCCTGGTTGTTGGCTGGTGACCATTCCTGGTTGTTGGTTGGTGACCATTCCTGGCTGTTGGCTGGTGACCATTCCTGGCTGTTGGCTGGTAACCATTCCTGGTTGTTGGCTGGTAACCATTCCTGGTTGTTGGTTGGTAACCATTCCTGGTTGTTGGTTGGTGACCATTCCTGGTTGTTGGTTGGTGACCATTCCTGGTTGTTGGCTGGTGACCATTCCTGGCTGTTGGTTGGTGACCATTCCTGGTTGTTGGTTGGTGACCATTCCTGGTTGTTGGTTGGTCGCCATTCCTGGTTGTTGGTTGGTGACCATTCCTGGTTGTTGGCTGGTGACCATTCCTGGTTGTTGGTTGGTGACCATTCCTGGTTGTTGGTTGGTAACCATTCCTGGTTGTTGGCTTGTACTGACACTACTATGTATTGGAAGTATATTGCTTGTTATTGTCGTTGTTTGAATCTGAAGATAAAGTTTGTTGTTAATTTTAAATCGAAACCACATAAAGAAACCTTACATTTCTGCCAGCTTGGTTACCAGTGATGAATTGTTTGATTTTGTAATCCTTAATGACTTCTGTGTGTCTCCTCTGTTCCTTCAGGACCTATTGAACAAATGATGGAACATTGTTGAATTGTCTTGATGAGATCTATGTTGAGACCAACCTCATCAAGTTGATGTTGTGTTTCAATCTGAAGTCGATTCGCTGAACTTAAGTTCAAGATATCTTGCTGCGGAAATTCTTCACCAGTTTTACGGCAAAGTTTTTGTTTCCTCGTAAGCGCTTGTTTCATTGACTTTTGTTGCTTTGCTGTAAGCTCCAGGGCTTGAACCTGCATCTATATCCTTTGTATTAAACACACCATGAATCAATGTTAAAATTACCTGTAGCAGATGTTGGTGTTGGTACAACCAATCTTCGTATCGCGACCTTTGAACCTGGGACTCGGGGTCGGCACCGAACGGGGGGTTCCCCATAATCACTAGAGGGTGCAAGTTAAACACAAACATAGAAATAATGTACTACCCTTACCTGTTGGTTGTTGTTGCGTTACACTAACATTATGTGGCCATGGAGGGCTACTAACGTGATGAATATATTGTCCTGGTACATTGATAACTTCAGCAGGGCTTGTAGTTGTTGTTGGTTTGTTGATAACCTTCATATGTTTATTATAAACAAACATATCAAACATACAAACACAAGCCATACCTGGTTAATCCCGGATAATATCTTAATCTTAGCTTGCATGATACGATCAGGTATCAACCCTTCCCCTTGACCTTTGTCAGTTTGGTAGATCACACCAGGTTGTAACATGGCCTGGTTTAATTTCTCCCTTCTATAAAACAGATGTTACCCACCAACCACATAATATACACTATATATATGGGGGGTTATACCTCGCTCTTTCTTGTTCTTTCTTTTCTTCTTCCAACAGATCTTGCAACAACAATGGTTGTTCTTTGATCAACAAAGGTGCTCTCTTTGTCTTTGATGATGTCACAGGGGTTCCCCCTTGCATGAGGGGGTAAGGTGAGGATGTCATTAAATGAATCACCCCACATGTTGAGGAAACTCCCTTGTCTGATACAATAAACATTAGAAATAAAAATGTTGCAAAAACAAAATTAACGAACCTGGATTGGAAATGATAAACTGGCTCATAGCTGGTAGTTTGGGTATTGTTGGTTCGATGGTTGTTGTTGTTGGTTCGATGGTTGTTGTTGTTGTTGGTTCGATGGTTGTTGTTGTTGTTGGTTCGATGGTTGTTGTTGTTGTTGTTTGTTCGATGGTTGTTGTTGTTGGTTCGATGGTTGTTGTTGTTGTTGGTTCGATGGTTGTTGTTGTTGTTGGTTCGATGGTTGTTGTTGTTGTTGGTTCGATAGTTGTTGTTGTTGTTGGTTCGATGGTTGTTGTTGTTGTTGGTTCGATGGTTGTTGTTGTTGTTGGTTCGATGGTTGTTGTTGTTGGTTCAGTGGTTGTTGTTGTTGGTTCGATGGTTGTTGTTGATGTTGGTTCGATGGTTGTTGTTGGTTCGATGGTTGTTGTTGTTGTTGGTTCGATGGTTGTTGTTGTTGTTGTTGGTTCGATGGTTGTTGTTGTTGCTGATGTTGGTTCAATGGTTGTTGTTGTTGTTGTTGTTGTTGGTTCGATGGTTGTTGTTGTTGTTGGTTCGATGGTTGTTGTTGTTTCAATGGTTGTTGTTGGTTCAATGGTTGTTGTTGTTGTTGGTTCAATGGTTGTTGTTGTTGTTGTTGGTTCGATGGTTGTTGTTGGTTCAATGGTCGTTGTTGTTGGTTCGATTGTTGTTGTTGCTGGTTCGATAGTTTTGGTGGTGGTTGCTTCGATGGTCGTTGTTGTTGTTGTTGGTTCGATGGTTGTTGTTTGTTCGATGGTTGTTGTTGTTGTTGGTTTGATGGTTGTTGTTGGGTCAATGGTTGTTGTTGTTGTTTGTTCGATGGTTGTTGTAGTTGTTGGTTCAATGGTTGTTGTTGTTGTTGGTTCGACGGTTGTTGTTTTTGTTGGTTTGATGGTTGTTGTTGGTTCGATGGTTGTTGTTGTTGTTGGTTCGATGGTTGTTGTTGTTGTTGTTGTTGTTGGTTCGATGGTTGTTGTTATTTTTTCAATGGTTGTTGTTGTTGTTGTTGGTTCGATGGTTGTTGTTGTTGTTGGTTCGATGGGTGTTGTTGCTGTTTCGATGGTTGTTGTTGTTGTTGGTTCGATGATTGTTGTTGTTGTTGTTGGTTCGATGGGTGTTGTTGTTTTTGTTGTTGGTTTGATGGTTGTTGTTGTTGGTTCGATGGTTGTTGTTGTTGTTGTTGGTTTGATGGTTGTTGTTGGTTCGATGGTTGTTGTTGGTTCGATGGTTGTTGTTGGTTTGATGGTTGTTGTTGGTTTGATGGTTGTTGTTGTTGGTTCGATGGTTGTTGTTGTTGTTGTTGGTTTAACTGTTGTGTCTGTTAATACTTCTTTATTCGCAACAAGATATTCCATCTTATTCACTTCGTGTTCGTCTTTAACAATTTCTTGCTTGATTATTTTGCTCAATGACTTAACATAACTATGTTCCTCAGCCAATCTCGCAATACAAACATTTTCCTCTGTTAGTTTGGTTGATGATGTCACAGCCAATGATGTCACGGCCGTCGATGTCACAGCCGGTGATATCCTTTCTGGTGATGTCACTGCTGGAGATATCACAGCCAATGATGTCACTTCAGCTGATGTCACTGGTGATGATGTCACAGCTGATGATGTCATTGTCGATGATGTCACAGCCAATGATGTCACAGCCGATAATGGCACAGCCAATGATGTCACTTCTAGTGATGTCACAACTGATGATGTCACTTCGGGTGATGTCACAGCCGATGACATCACTTCTGGTGATGTCACTTTTGGTGAATTCACAGCCAATGGTGTCACAGCAGATAATGTCACTGGTGATGATGTCACTTCTAGTGATGTCACAACCGAAAATGTCACTCCGGATGATGTCACAGCCAAAGACGTCACTTCTGGTGATGTCATTTCTGGGGATTTCACAGCCAATAATGTCACAGCTGTTGATGTCACTGGTGATGATGTCACAGCCGATGATGTCACTGGTGATGATGTCACAGCTGATGATGTCACTGTTAATGATGTCATAGCTGATGTAACATTGGCCGAAGAGTCAACGGGTTCAGTTTTAATCAATCCAAATTCGACACTTGCTACAGTTGATGATGTCACTGCTGATGATGTCACTAAAAAGCCATTGTCGCCATCTGATGTATCAACGGGTTCCGTTTTAACTGATGATGTCATCGATGATGTCACTGGTACATCTGGTTTTACATCGGGTGTTTTCCCAGCGTTGGAGCCGGCCCTTATAATTTGTTCCCTCCTCACATTGGGGTCGGGGTTCGAGGAGTGCCGTAGCTCAATGTACCCCCCGGATATTGGGGAGTGGCCCTGTGATGGCATGCATGGTAACATCATGAATATCTAAGTATTAAAACTTACTTTTAATGGAAAAGTTTCATTGTTTTGTTTCTTTGCATCAACATGCCTGGATGTTGGTGGTGTGTCGACCATGTATTTCTGTGGGATGCTTTGTTGCAACCCTTGTATTGCAGCTGTGTGTATATGGGATATATGGAGTTAGGGGTTGGGGGTTAGGGGGGTTGGATTAGAAATAATTACCTGGATTATATTGTCGGATGTTCTGTTGAGATCCTGGATGCGATGGTCGTTGTCCATGTTGTGTGTAAACAAACGCTGATTGTGTTTGTGACAATGGTGATTGTGACGGGTAAGGTGGCGGGGGTCGATCCATGTGCGTCGACCATGGACCCCCAACCATGGATTGTTGCTCCAATAACTTGTACCTATATATAATGTTAGGGTTATGGGTTGGTGGGTTATATATGTCGTTACCTTCGTTGGGTCGTGTGTCGAAGCAAAACCTCCCGGATCTGTGGCCTTCCCACTGTTCCCTGCATAACCATCGAGGGTTGCATAAGAGGGGGTTGTCCCAGTTGAGGCTGTCCCATTGGGGGCTGTCCCTGCATTTGGGGATTACTGTCCTGTGTAATGTCCATGAATGGGTCGCGTGTTGTTAACATTGGTTGTGGGGTTGTTGGGGCAGACCGCGGGCCCATGGGGCTGATGGGACGGATGGGTGAGGCTTGTGGAAGAAGTTGGGGGGGCATTCCGGGACGGGGAGTCATCTGCATGCGATACTGAGGTTCATGTAGAGACGCCTGTCTTTGTAGAGGGATGCCTTTCATCGGTGAAAGGGTTGGATGGGGTCTTATGTGGGGTGATGTCGCTGGGTGTGGTGATGTCATACCATGTGGTGATGTCATATGGTGTGGTGATGTCACAGGTAGTGGTGATGTCATACCATGTGGTGATGTCATCGTGACATCACACTTCTCCATCTTCACCACCATCCCCCCCACCTCATGCTTGCCGCGACCACCAACCAACGCTTGTTGTTGTTCCACCCATCGTTTCACCCCGGGGCTAACAGGGGGAATACCGGGGGGGTAGGGTGACTTGCATGGTCCAACATTGGTTGCTGGGGAGACGGGTTTCGAGCTCGAGTCTCTGTAATACAAACCAACGTTGAACAACCACAATGTACAACCACCACGTACAACCACCATGTACAACCACCGTGTACAACCACCGTGTACAACCACCGTGTACAACCACCATGTACAACCACCATGTACAACCACCATGTACAACCACCATGTACAACCACCATGTACAACCACCACGTACAACCACCACGTACAACCACCATGTACAACCACCATGTACAACCACCATGTACAACCACCATGTACAACCACCATGTACAACCACCATGTACAACCACCATGTACAACCACCATGTACAACCACCACGTACAACCACCACGTACAACCAACACGTACAACCACCATGTACAACCACCACGTACAACCACCATGTACAACCACCATGTACAACCACCACGTACAACCACCATGTACAACCACCATGTACAACCACCACGTACAACCACCACGTACAACCAACACGTACAAACATATTTTCTTTACCTCGGCCTTGGTTTAATGAAATGTTTGGAGTCTACTCCTGACCCCGGGAAACCCCCTGTTGCGATACCATCATCCTGGTCGGGAAGTTCAGTGGGAAGCGTCTCGGGGGGAACGATCTCAGGGTTGTCACGGGAACGAGCTTTAAGAATCGCGCGATTGTCACGAGCTTGTTGCTGTAATAATACGAATAAATGAAATAAAGAAAGTTATTCCCATTCCAGACCAACTTACAAGAAAAGGGGCTCTTTCATCTGACGTCGCTTTTCTCCATAATTTTGCAACTTGTTTTGCCCGTGCTTGCCACTCGGGGTAATCAGTTTTAAGATATCCATGTTTAACATTGGCGTACAACACCGGGGATATTGTGGCCAGCGAACCTGAATGAGCATTAGTAAGACTATGTTGTTGCGCACGACACTCCACCTACCTAATGGTTCATCGCGTTCCCACTTCAATATATTCCTCTGGTTGACACTAAGGGTGTCGCCCTCAAGTTCGGTGCCGAGCGGCCACGGTGGGGCAGAGGGTTCAAACAAGTTGCTGTTGCTGTAAAAGAATTGAAACTTTGTGTTGAAACTTTGTGTTGAAACTTTGTGTTGAAACTTTGTGTTGAAACCTTGTGTTGAAACCTTGTGTTCAAACTTTGTGTTCAAACTTTGTGTTGAAACTTTGTGTTGAAACTTTGTGTTGAAACTTTGTGTTGAAACTTTGTGTTGAAACTTTGTGTTGAAACTTTGTGTTGAAACTTTGTGTTGGAACTTTGTGTTGAAACTTTGTGTTGAAACTTTGTGTTGAAACTTTGTGTTGAAACTTTGTGTTGAAACTTTGTGTTGAAACTTTGTGTTGAAAACTTTGTGTTGAAACTTTGTGTTGAAACTTTGTGTTGAAACTTTGTGTTGAAACTTTGTGTGTTGGTATGATTGATGGGTTGGTGTTGAACATGTTATGTTCCAACCCAACCTAATGTTCAATACCAACTGAACAAGCTAAGTATAAATGGGAGGATGGGTAAGTTTGGTGGGGGTAAGATGAGTCGGGGGTAAGATGGGCAGGGGGCAAGATGGGTCAGGGGTAAGTTGGGTCGGGGGTAAGTTGAGTCGGGGGTAAGTTTGGTCCGGGTAAGATGGGTCGGGGGTAAGTTTGGTCCGGGTAAAATGAGTCAGGGGTAAGTTGGGTCGGGGGTAAGTTGAGTTGGGGGTAAGTTTGGTCCGGGTAAGATGGGTCGGGGTAAGATGGGTCGGGGGTAGGATGGGCAGGGGGTAAGATGGGTCGGGGCTATCAGGGGTAAGATAGGTCGGGATAAGATAGGTTGGGGTAAGATGGGCAGGAGGTAAGATGGGCCGGGGGTAAGTTGGGCCGGGGGTAAGATGGGTCGGGGCAAGTCGGGCCGGGACAGGTTAAGTCGGGGTAAGATGGGTCGGGGTAAGATGGGTCAGGGATAAGTTGGGTTACCTGGGAAGGTCTGGCAACTGTGGCGTAATAATCGATTGTTTCATCATAGAACTTCCTCTGTCCGGGGAATTCTACAAAATATATTTCATTATTTGTTGAAAAAATATTTTAAAGTCAAAACTCACCCCAGGTTGGGGTAGAATATGCTGGGGGTTTCCCAATTGTGGGTTAAAGCTGGATGTGCGATGGTGCGCGACGTGGGGTGATTGGTTGATTTGTTGCATCATAATGGGTGGGGTCATGTGACCTGAACCCATCATTCCAATATAATGTTGGTTCATATCTTTCTGCTGATGTTGGATACCGATCTGATGCTGTTCAATATTTTCAAACATTTGTTGTTGTTGGTTCATGGTTTCTTCTTGTTTAACTTTGTTGGTTTGCATTATATTCTGGTAAAGTGAAAGTTAGTTAAATTATAATAAACAAACAAAGAATAATTTACAT
Organism: Ciona robusta; assembly: GCF_009617815.1. Classification (NCBI taxonomy): domain Eukaryota; kingdom Metazoa; phylum Chordata; class Ascidiacea; order Phlebobranchia; family Cionidae; genus Ciona; species Ciona robusta. The sequence goes on along the minus strand of NC_143240.1, from coordinate 4,824,701 downwards.
CATCTTTAGATATTTGGTCAAGAATTTCATTCGTGCGTTCAAGGTCGTACGCTGATGATGTCACGGTTCCCTGTTGTGGGGAATTCCCAGCGGCTTGTGGCAAACCTGAAATGTAACATTACCGCACCGATGTTTAACATTACAAGATGTATCTACCATTAGCTGATCCATCTTGTTGCAACACGTCGCTAAACAATGACGACACGTCGCCCTCCATCCCTGCCAAGCCATCTGTCACCAATGTTTCAAGATCGCTCGGACTTAATATATTCCCGGGGTTGCCCTGGTCACCTGTTATGTATATGACATCATTATTATGACATCACACACACGATGACATCATACCTTGATGTTTCAATCCCCCCGCTAATATTCCCAACAACTCATCCTCCTTAAACTCAAGATCACCCGGCAACACTCGTAATAAATCCTCGCTTTCCGGCATCAACATATCTTCGTCACCGGAGGGCAGCCTTCGTGCCTACAACATCAAATATTAAACATGCTCCCTACCGCACCCTAGTGGACGTACCAGGAGTCGTTCTTGTTTCAACTCGGCCTTCTTCCTCGCTTCAGCGTTTCTCTGCGCCACCCGCTGGTCAAGTTGCGACTTCACGCGTTCCGGAAGAACGATTGTCGATGAACTGTGACTAAACAAAGATTGGTTATGACATCACACATGCCTATGACATCACAAACCTTGGTTCCACATGAATGGCTTCAACAACCTCGATAGCTTTCATGTTCGATAACTTGGCGAGATTCAACACATTGTTGCCAAAGAAACCCTCCTGTGATGTCATAAACACATATATTACGAGGTGGATGGTTGAAGTTGCAAAAGTAACAGAACGTATCCCATCAAACAACATTAAGAAATCATAATACCTGTATATACGGAGGGAACTGGTCGATAATCCGTGTTCGTTTCTTGCGTTTGGTAGTTTTGTGTTGAAGTGTTGATATCTTAAGTTTAAGTGGAGACACCAGCCTACTGGTTTGTCCCTCGTTCATATCAACAGTGGGATCCATCTTTATTGGGTCTATACGCATAAATATATTAGTTGGGGCAACTATTGAGGGGTGTCTCATCTTACCCCCAGGCGCAAGGTCATGGGTGAGCTCGGGGGTAAAACCTGTTGAACCCCGAGGTACCTGTCGACCCCTGCGACCCCGTGACCCCATATATGACCCTCGACCTCGCTGTCTCACGTTGAACCCTCCGATACCTAAAGTTTGATAATTACTATAATAAACAAACAAATAAATTATTATAATAAACAAACAAATAAATTATTATAATAAACATACCAGGCCGATAGGGTTTCCTTCTTCTTTTCCCGTCGTTTTGTTTCAACCCCACGAACCCCGGGTTACCAAGGTTACCATCCATTGTGACGTCACCTATATAATAATTTTGATGTCATAAGTGATTGATGATGTCATAACGCTTACCTGTGATGACATCACTTCCTTGTTCCGATTTCATCATTATGACATCATCAATCAACGGGGCAACATCCACTGTCAACAATAAAATTAAATCAATAAACAACAATCATACAAACACCCCCAGCCACACCCCCTTCCTCACACCCCAGCCACACTAACCACTCTCCCCAGCCACACCCACAAGCCACGCCCCCCAACCACACCCACCTGCCACACCCCCTTCCATATCCACAGCCTTAACACTCCCCCTTCTACGTTGTTGTGTTGTTTTCTTCTTCAGTAACCCCATAGATTGTTGCATCAACCGTTGTATATGTTGTAACCCCGCCGTGGTCAACGCAACCCCATCTTTATGGTATTCTTTCACCACTTCGCTGTCCGAGCGGGTTCGGCCGGGGAAAACCCCTAATTCACCCTCGAAACTTGGGGCGGGGTTAAGATCCAGATGGGGCGGAGTCGCACCTTTGGGTCGGCACAAAATACAGACGTAACCTTTCTCCAAAACTTTCTCGATGTCCGGTTCGTTGTAAAGAAACTCACATCCACCGTGTAACCACCTGCGTTATGACATCATGGATTATGACATCATGGATCATGACATCACAGATACATACCTATCACATTGCGAACATTGCATTATAATATCCTCGTCTTTATAATTCCTTCTACAGAACGCACAATGAGATATTGAAGCACACGGACCACACGAGGTGTAATTGTCCATCCAATCAGTGTTCATGCCGGGACTCGTAGACCCACAATGTAAACACCAAACACACCTATGTTTAATACAATGTAAACACCAAACACACAATACATAACATACGCACCATTTACACTTCCATCCCCCTTTAGGAACGTGTAGCAACGGTGGTTTAAGACAATACGTGTGATACGAAACATCACAACCATCACATAATAATAAATGAGCTGGGTCGTCTGCTTCTCCGCATTCTTCACAAACCTGTAGGTTGGTGATGTTAATAATATCCAGTGTTGGGTTGTATTTACCCGGCAACACTGCTACTAAATACCCGGCAACACTGCTACTAAATACCCGGCAACACTGCTACTAAATACCCGGCAACACTGCTACTAAAAACCCGGCAACACTGCTACTAAATACCCGGCAACACTGCTACTAAATACCCGGCAACACTGCTACTAAATACCCGGCAACACTGCTACTAAATACCCGGCAACACTGCTACTAAAAACCCGGCAACACTGCTACTAAATACCCGGCAACACTGCTACTAAATACCCGGCAACACTGCTACTAAATACCCGGCAACACTGCTACTAAATACCCGGCAACACTGCTACTAAATACCCGGCAACACTGCTACTAAATACCCGGCAACACTGCTACTAAATACCCGGCAACACTGCTACTAAATACCCGGCAACACTGCTACTAAATACCCGGCAACACTGCTACTAAATACATGGCAACACTGCTACTAAAAACCCGGCAACACTGCTACTAAAAACCCGGCAACACTGCTACTAAATACCCGGCAACACTGCTACTAAATACCCGGCAACACACATCCGACAACACTGCTACTAAATACCCGGCAACACTGCTACTAAACACCCGGCAACACTGCTACTAAATACCCGGCAACACTGCTACTAAATACCCGGCAACACTGCTACTATTTACTCGGCAACACTGCTACTAAATACCCGGCAACACTGCTACTAAATACCCGGCAACACTGCTACTAAACATCCGACAACACTGCTACTAAATACCCGGCAACACTGCTACTAAACACCCGGCAACACTGCTACTAAATACCCGGCAACACTGCTACTAAATACCCGGCAACACTGCTACTAAATACCCGGCAACACTGCTACTAAATACCCGGCAACACACATCCGACAACACTGCTACTAAATACCCGGCAACACTGCTACTAAACACCCGGCAACACTGCTACTAAATACCCGGCAACACTGCTACTAAATACCCGGCAACACTGCTACTAAATACCCGGCAACACTGCTACTATTTACTCCGCAACACTGCTACTAAATACCCGGCAACACTGCTACTAAATACCCGGCAACACTGCTACTAAACATCCGACAACACTGCTACTAAATACCCGGCAACACTGCTACTAAACACCCGGCAACACTGCTACTAAATACCCGGCAACACTGCTACTAAATACCCGGCAACACTGCTACTAAATACCCGGCAACACTGCTACTAAACATCCGACAACACTGCTACTAAATACCCGGCAACACTGCTACTAAACACCCGGCAACACTGCTACTAAATACCCGGCAACACTGCTACTAAATACCCGGCAACACTGCTACTATTTACCCGGCAACACTGCTACTTACCGTACAGTCCAAACACCGCCATCCTTTCTTCAAAACAAGTTTGGTGACTTTTAGATTCACGCAGTACGGGTGGTAACACTGCCCACATTGTGAACATGCCACTAGGTGTCCCTCACGTCCCTTGCCGAAGCTACCACATACAACACACATGTCCTGTGAACATAGAAACATTATAATATCATATGAACATAGAAACATGATAATATCATGTGAACATAGAAACATTATAATACCTGATTTAATGTAAATTCATCGTCTGCTGAACACAACACCACGGTATTATGCATGGAGTCCCCGTATTCTTCATCAGCATCACGAGTGCTTTCGGTTGCTACTAATGCACCAAGCATGTTCTCACCTGTTTAATGTATATGTGTATATAATATAAAATATAACTCAATACAAAGTTACCTGGGAACAAAGATGTCTGCCTTGTTGCTCTGACTCGCCTTCTGGGCCCGATACCGCTCGCCAGGTATGGGGTTGGGGGATTTCCCATGTTGGGGCCAACGGGACTTGAGTCACAGGAGGGTGGTAGTGAGGAGAAGCTTCCTTGTCGTTGCCGACGGTTACCTCGCCTGTTAATATGATATCTATGTTGTATATATGATATCTATCAATCTATGTTGTATATATGATATCTATGTTTTATATATGATATCTATGTTGTATATATGATGTCTATGTTTATATATGATGTCTATGTAGTATATACGATATCTATGCTTACCCCTTGCCCCGCGACCCCTTGACCCCTGGTCTCTTCCGCCCCCCAAAGGGTTTTCCCCGTCCATAAACCCCACCGGGTTTTCCCCGATACACAGCGCCGGGTTTCCCCCTTCCTTTGCCTTGCGATTCAACTGAAATGAGATTTCTATGTAAGTGATAATATCCCACACGCACATAACATGTATGTACCAATGATCAGCTAAATAACACATTGATATTACGTAAATTTACGTTAACAATAACACACCACTAGTGGGCGATGTTATCTTGGTGGGTGAGTGTCCCTCGGAGGCAGCAGAGAGTCGCTTCCGTTTCAACCAATCAAATTCCTTCCTTTCATCGAGGATCGAAACGACGGGCTGGAACGATTCGCCCATGAATAATCCGAGGGGGTCCTGTGTATTACATCATCATGACATCACAGTGTATGACATCATCATGACATCACAGTGTATGACATCACAATACCTGACTATCTTCCATAAACAAACCACCCGATTGACTTTCCAAAGATGGTTTACGATCGACGTCTCTTGAAACCAAATCCCCACTTGGATATAACATTGGATCGGTACTACTGCCTGTTGTAACACAACATATATATCATAGTTACAATGATACATTATGACACAACATATATATCATATTTACAATAGTACAACACGTTACCTTTCATGGCGGACGACTTCTCCGAATCCAAACTCGACGACAGGAGGACCCTCTTCGCGGGTTCCTCCGGAACAAAATCCTCATCAGCTGGATCATCGGGGCTCTTACCACCCCCCGGATCACCCACAACAGGTTCATCACCCACAACCGGGTCGAACCCCTCTTGTGCGTCGTCCCGACACCTCGGACACGAATAATCCGACCCCATGTCAATGTACGTTTCCATGTCGATCACGTCCTCGCAATCCTCGTGTACCTGTGTATTGTGATGTCATACATTATGATGTCATACATTGTGATGTCATGTATTGTGATGTCAGGTATCGTGATGTCACACATGATGATGTCACACATGATGATGTCACACATGATGATGTCACACACTATGATGTCACACATTAATACTCACCCATTTCTTACACTCATTACACTGCAACACCCCCCTCGTCCCACTTTGACAAACTTTCTCACATACGGGGCAGCTTCCACCTTTACCACGAAGTTGGAAACATGAATCGCAAACCTGGGGATAAGTTGTTGATATGTTGGACCACATGCGGTTATGTATGGATAAGACACACACACCTGGTAATTGAGATGCCATCGCGAGCCAACCCCACTCCCCGCACTTCTCGAACCACAATCCGTACATCTTCGACAATTCTATAATAACAATGTAACTACCATGTTTATGACATCATAATAGCCATACATACCTGACAACACCATCCATTCTTGGGTATAAAAGGCATGGCAGGTTGCAAACAATATGTGTGGTAACCTTTGTCGCAACAATCGCAAACCAACATTTTGTTGTCGTCGCCTGGTTGTCTGGAACATAAACATCATATGTTTTAACATAGATATCATATGTTATACCATAAAAATCATTTAAAACAACATAAACATCTGATATATATTTCGTGAATCTGGCCCTGATCTAGCACTCATGTTGTTGGACGATTCTCGTTGCATCGTAACAGAATACACCAAGTGTAACTAAACCAAAACTAATGTTGCACCAAAGCTACCAACCTGCAAGTTTGGCAGATCTTACAATCGGGACACTGCCACCCTGCTCTAACCACGGGTTCCACGCTAACGAACGGGTGTAAACAGTTCCCGTGGTAATGGTGGCCACACGAGGTGCAAAAGAGGAACGAAGATATATCGCCTGCAATATATTATTTCTATTGAACATATGTTTATATTATTTCTATTAAACACATGTTTATAATATTTCTATTGAACACATGTTTATAAAATTTCTATAACCCACCAATATCGTCGCACACGGCACAATTAAGTTCCTCGGGAGTCCCGATGGACAACGCTTGATCGAGATGTTCGGGGCAGAGTAAGAGCATTGACTTAATATCCTGGGGGGGTTAATGTATAAGTTGGAAATCATTAGATATATAGGTAAAAGTAATTTAATATAAATATGTGAGTTCACACTACACACCTGGAAACAGCCATGACCGGCAGCACACGGGTAATGATACAACTTATCGCACCTCGCTACTTTGCATGCTACTGTTGCCCCGAACCTGTTGCAGTAACTACAACGTTGCGATAAACCAGCGTGCACTGCCTGTAATATATAAGGGGATTAGATACATCATCATATAAGCAATCAAAAGCGCCAAACTTTATCAACACTGCTGTAGTTAAACACACGATCCTGTGAAACAAATTATTGATTGTAATGTTTACTGATTATTAGTGTAGAAAGCTTAAATGCCGCCACCCCAGGTTTGGTTCCTATGATGACGATATATAACTTTAAATTCACACCAACCCACCTTATCTACACATAATAGATTATAATTCTCGTTCTGTGTCACTCCCTCCGACCACGCTGCACAACAATGGTGGGCAGTCACATGACCACTGGGTTCGAATATGAATGACGCGTCGATAATCTCGACGGAACCGACCAAGCTTAATTCCTCAACTACCTCAATGGGGGGTCTAACTTCAACGTGGCGACTAGAGGAATCACGGCTGTTGACACATATTTATTAACATGGAAATAATAAACAACATAATAATACACATGGATGTATAGGTGCAATGTTAGAAGTACCCGGGGGTCACCAATACAATAAACATACTTGTAGCAATGCATACACATAATCAGCATTGTGACATCACACCTGTGTCTTGTCTCACGGCTCCTGGAGCGCGACGGCGACTTCGATCTATCACCCAGTTCCGTAACAGGGGAAGCACCCATGCTGCCCCGGGTCTTTGGTTGGGGGCTTTTGAAGGGGTTGAACCCGGGGGTTGGGTCGTACCGGGTGAGGTCACCCTGCCCCAACAAACTCTTCTCACCAGAGAAACATAACGCGCAAATTGTGCCCGAGCTGTAACCAAACATCATTGTTGACAAATATACATCATGGTTGTTTGAGTGAAAGTTGTTTATCCTCGTTTACAAGTTACCACGTATGTTACTTTGTGGGTGATTGTATCTGTATGGTTGACAACTTGGACAACCCATTAGTGACCACTGGGTTGGAGCAATTGCCATGCATGTAACTTTATGAAATTATGACATCACAATCATTAAAATAAACATTATGACATCACCATGGGTAAACAATGGGGACGGGGGTCGATTCATTTGACGACATCTTGTCGATGACGGGCGTCGAACACGTTGACACGTCCCCACTTCCCTCGTCCATCGATTCTTGGTACGGACTGTAATCCGGATCGTTGGAAGTGATGTCATCATCGTCCTTGATCTGCCCGCGTGTCCTGCTGCGACTCCTGTGAACGCAAGGTACGAGGGTCAAGTACTACCCGGGGTGGAACGCAAGGTACGAGGATCAAGTACTACCCGGGGTGGAACGCAAGGTAAGCACATGAACGAACATCAGCTAATATACAAGAACACACAAAGATAATTCACCTTTTTATTTTTGCTTTTGGTTTTGTTGGTTTCTCCATGGCTTCTACGTCATCATCCATCATTATGACGTCATATCACGTGTTATATAACCTAACAGTGTTCCTAAACATGACGTCACATGGTAATTAGTTTGTTTAAATTAATTTTGCAATTACTGCAATCACACACAGCTTTAATGAGACTAAACTACTTAATCTGAATATTCTTTGCAAACAAACAAATATCGATCAAAACGCGATGAACGCGAAAATATGAACGCGGATATAGATCGAACATTATACACCTAACCCCCGCTAGATGTCAATACATTCGCAAAACATTGGGGACATATACAAAAATTGCTATAAAGCAAATTCACAAGTTCAAATTATTTCAAAATATTTTGTTTACAATCTATTTCCGTCACGTGACACCGGAAATCCCCTTGAATTATCCAGTGTTTCCGTTTTAAAAGTAGAATTACGAATAATATTTGTACCTGGCAACACTAATATATCGCCACGAAACAAAAGTTGTGGAAACTTTGTAAACAATGTCTAAGTTGAAAGAATATTTAAACGAGCAAAAGAAAGGTAATAACTCGGGTAGCGAAAGTGAAGGCTTGTTATCATGGATGCCTACATCGGTATCTGTGCCGATTCCGAATATATTCGGTGAAAAAGAATCAAAGGACGATGAAAGCAATTGGTTTAGCGCGGCAAAGAAAGACCCGATGTGCCCAGCGTTGGTAATTAATTAATAAATTAATATATTGTCCACAATATTGGATTTCATTTGCATTTCAGTCCAAGACCCAACGACTGCTTGGTTTTGGTGGTTGCTTGGTGGGCGGGGTGTTCTGTTTCTCGCTAGCAAGCGTCTACATTCCTGTGTTGTTGTTTAAAGCACGAAAGTTTGCTCTGCTTTATTCCCTTGGAAGTTTATTCTTGATTAACAGGTAAATTACTCGTCAACATCTTGTGTTTTAAGGACTTGTTTGCTGCTAACACCGGTTTCTTTGTTGGTTTATTTAAGTTGATCTTCGCTATCCAGATTCGAACAGATTCTTAATGATGTTCTTCATATTTCTAGTTTTTCATTCCTCTGGGGTCCATGGAACCACATGAAACACCTCATGTCAAAGGAGAGACTCCCATTCACATTTTCGTATTTTATTTCATTGTTTGCAACTTTATATTTTTCAATGGGAATGAAAAGTTCCAGTTTAACGATAATCGCGGCAATTATTCAAGTGGTTGCTTTGCTATGGTGAGTAACTTTAACATACCCCCTACATGTCACCAACTTTAACACCCCACTTACAGGTACCTGGTCTCTTACATACCTGGAGGTCAAACTGGTTTGAAATTCATTTCCCAACTTTTTACAAGCGCTGTTACAAAAACTGTTTCAAAATCTATGCCTGTATGACATCAACTATTGTGATGTCATCAAGATATTATGACATTAAATTATTGTGATTTGTGAAGTGAATATGACATCATCCAGATATTATGATGTCATCATTGTAAATATTAAGCGTTGAAATAAATTTTATCCGAGATCGTGTAAACAGCATTATTAAAGATATCTATGGTTGATCTAACATGGAGATAACAAACAATTCGTTGATTTGTTTGTTGTCGCTGTCACACTAATGCGCGTCTGTGTGTGTACGAAGACAATGGGTCTATTATGACATCGATCGTTATCAATAGCATGACTAAGCACTTAACGATGTGCATTATGACATCATAATAAATATCAACAACGTGTTAGTATGACATCACAATAACGAAACAAAAAGAAAAATGACAAATAAATATTATTTCTATGGCATGCAACTATGACATCATAATTGCCGCTCTCTGAGGGGAATTCCCATCGTACTTTTCAACAAAGAGGTAAAAAATAGTTTTCAGTGAGGAAAAGATTCGGGTACGCGCTCTGGAATAAAACGCCAACATGTTAAAATGAATAATATTATGGTATATCATGAGTATAAATACATCTCTAAAAACATCTTCGTGTACAAATATCATACATAAACAAACATAGAAATTAAATAAATCTTCCAACATAGAGATCACATATAAACATAGAGATCACATATAAACACCCACCTTGCAGGGGAGCAAACTCGGATATGTTGAACCCCGTGCCAACCCCTCTAGCGTCCTCCTGCACCGATGAAATACTGAAGGGATGGAATATGAGGGGCTGGGGTTGCCATAGTAGGGGGAGGTGGGCTTGACTTCCAAGGCTGAGGATTCTGTTGAGAAAATCCATGGGTGCTGATGTTGTTGCTTGACTGGGGGTGCTGCGTATACTGTCGCGGTATAATCTGTATGGATATTATAATGTTAGCATCTATAGGAACTAATATGAGGTGTATCCTATGTTATACATTGAACACCCATGTTAAAACTAATATGAGGTGTAGCCCATACATTGAACACCTATATTACGACCAACCAACCTTTCAGCGAAACAAACTTCCTCAACCACATCCCCACATGATGACGTGAAGTTCAATGTGTCATCAACCGTCATTGTGACATCACTATCAGCATTGTTGTTTGAATAATGAGGCCCCATGCGAACTACGTGCACGTTTCTGTTAGATAAAGTTTCAATGTTATAATATAATATCTTTATATTAACGACCTGATATATGTTATAATATAATCTCCAAGTGACTACTGGGTTGGAGAAATTGCCGTTAAGGGTCTTGCCCAAGGATACATACGCCCACAATGGTAGCAAGTTAAGTGTCTTGCCCAAGGCCACATACGTCCAATGGCCGAGGTGTTGTAAAGAATGGTAGCAGCGCCGAGCACTGAATCCATAACCTTCTTGTTAGAGGCGTTCTACATGTCATGTGCAATATATTATCAATAGTTGTGGAACAAACAAGCTTCCAGTAAGATGTTACAACACACGACCCCACCTTTCCACGAGCGTCCTCACGGCTTCCGCCTCCGTGACGTCATCACTAGCTCCTGTCGTCATAACAACACACAGAGGGGTGTGAAAGGGGCGTATCACCGATCGGTTGCTCTCAAGGTCGAATATATTGTCCGCTAGATAGCGCAACGCACTTCCGGTGTGACGTTGATGACGTAACGTGTAGATTCGTCGAGTTCGATTCAAACCTCTCTGGAAACTTCGAAGGTTCGGATACCTAGGTGTGACGTCATAATTAATGATGACATCACATAATAACGTCACACAAAGACAGTTACATCGATGACGTAACACACGTACCTGTTAAGCCTGATAGAAACCTTTGTCCGTTCATGAAATTGCGCGAAACCGATTCTTATCCCAGACATCCCGAAGTCCAATCTATGATGAATCACCATTGTTACGTCACAATCGATCATTGTCTACCACGTGCTATGTGGTACCATTATGACGTCATACTTACTTTTTCGCGATATCGCGGATGGCTTCTTTCATCGATTGAAATTCCGCGTCGCTTGTACCGGAACTGACGTCAACGGCGAATATGACGTCAGCATGCGCTCGTGGTGGACACGTCTCTGTGACGTCATAATCATTATAACAAAATGATACATTATGACGTCATACTCACGTCTATGTAGCATCTGATCATAAGTTGCGACATCGACGCGTGTTCTACAATAAGGTTGATAATCGAATGTGACGTCAACAATCATTTGCATCATCTGTGACAATGGGATTGTTGTGAACGAACAATGGTTGATCGCGTTCTGTAGAAGACACGTCTTCCCTCGGTGGTATTCCCTGTATTAAATAATACGTCATTATTGCATCCATGACGTCACCACCATGACGTCATACCCACCAACACAGCCTAGTGTATGTAGATCTTGAGTTAAAGAATCGTTGATAGTTCCTCACACAATCCTTGGTGATGTGAGCGTATACAGGGTTGCAGTTTGTACCAGCGTGTATGTATCTTGGTACGCCCAGCCCACCCTCAGTACACCAGTACCTTTCATCACCTGCGTAATGTAATGTTAATCACAATACGGTAGCGAACTAACTAAAACAACGAAGAGAAGGAAATTAGCAGCAAAACGACAGTCGTTAAACACGCTGTAAGTAAAAACTACTCGAGGAAAAAGTCAAATAAAAACATGGCTGTTAAACCCACGGCACATTTTACGTCACCATGTATGACGTCACATACTCACCGAGGAACGCTAAATAGTTGTTTCTTGCTTGTTCCCTTACACCCGATCTTCCCAACAACACGTTGAACAAAGTTCCGTTCAAACAATCATCATAAACATCCAACATACAACCCCGCAGTGTGGAGTATTTGGTGCTGTGGTCAATATTTAGTATTAGATGGTTACGTCATAATATTTATACATTGTGACATATATTCAAACATTACTCGGCAACACTGCGGTTGTGCAACACTGCACTAATCCATCGCGTTAAGAGCGAAGCGATTGTTGCGTCAACAAACAAACGTGTTAGACTAACAATGGTCTTTGTTGAAGATAAAATATAAATAATCGACGCTATTGTTCTGCAACAACGTGGCTCTATGACGTCATATACAGGTGCAATCATCGAGAAACGAAAACAATTATTTAATAATGACGTGATAATGGTTAATGTGACGTCACAATAGTGAACAATGAATAATCCCCAATAAGAACGCGATTTCATCTATTACGCCTCAAGCTATTGTTCGTCGTTGTCAATATGTGACGTCATAATGCAGAAACAATGAAAATTATATTTACTAGAATACCGATTGTTTGAAACAATAGAAATATTCGAAAATTACTTTTAAACAATCGGAGAAAATACCCGGCATTGTGACGTCAACGTCGTCTATTTTATCACAATCACGAACAAATAAACAAGTTCCAGAAATAACTCGATCCAATTGTTCGATTATTATTAATTATGACGTCACCTGCAGTTCGGCGCGACGACGCCATTACGGCGGACTGTTTCGTAAAAAGATTTCGAACAAAGATGAATTCTGACGTAATAATCATCCGCGCTACATTTCCCCAACCGGAAGTCCAGTCCACTCCTACGTACTGTTGACGTCATAGCTGATGACGTACTAGCTTGCGCTACACCTGTAATACATTATCATCATTATTACGTCACAACCTCCCACACCAACCCACCTAACAACGCGATGACGACGATGGTAACCATGGTAACTTGAACCATCTTGTAGAACTTCCAACAATAAATGATTGTGACATCACAATCCACCGACGTCGAAGCTTCCCTTCTTCTTCACCGCTCGAGGCTTCTACGTCGATCCTTCTTCGAACAAACTCTGGAATATTTTAATGATTGGGACTTATGACGTAACAATGGATTTTAATTCCAGATCCCGAATGACGTCACAATCACCCGAGTCACGTGTTCGAACTTCGTTTGTTACCAAACACTATACATTATGACGTCATAATACAATACCTGTAGAATAGTAACACGTATGACGTCCAAGATATATCCGCTTCAACAATCGACCGATTGTGACGTAACAATAGACAACAATCACCTGATTGACAACCGAAACCAATCCATTATGATGTCATATTGATAAGTGTGATTTAATGACGTGATAAAGGCGACCATTGTTACGAAATAATGCGATAATATCATAAACTGCAATGTCACAGTGCCGATTGTTCATAACAATGCTGATTGTGATGAGTTGATTATTAGAATGACTATCTCAATTATGACGACATAATTATGACATAACACTTCCCATTATTACGAATAACCCTCCATTATGACGAATAATTAAGTTGAAAACCTTTGTAGTCACAATAGAGCACTGTGATGTCATAACCAAGTTTCAACATTTATTATTACATCACAGACAGTGTTTTGTATCCAATAAGAGGTATTGTTCGATAAACTTTAAGAGGTGTTTCCGTCACTTTATCCTCTGATACCCCCCCTTAACCCCTGTAACCCCCCTAACCCTACGTACACCCAGATAAACGCCCCCCAACAACAAAATAACGACGGGCAACCCAACCCCGACAATTAACACAGAAATAATCGTGATGGAGAAGTTGTCACTCGGTGGCGCACCAAACCCAACCAGCGACGACCTGGAACAATGGACCATTGTTTAATCAACAATGAATATTTATCACTAACAATCAACTATTGTTTATAAACATAGGAGTATCAGGAGCATGGGGCAATATTGGCACATGAATGATGTGTATAAGTAGGCCTGGTGTCGCATAATAAACACTTTATTGTTTATAACAATGAATCACCACCGCCAACTAAATCCCAGGTTACAAGGACCTCACCCATATATTGTTTATTCAACACCTTATTATTTAAACGTGACATTAATTGAGACATAAGTCGTGGGATGGCATTGCTTAGTACGAGGTGTTGAAGACCTCACCCATATTTAACATTAGTTGTGGACTAAGTTAAGAACAAAGTTACACGGGTTACATAATCAACATATATAAAATATAAACACCTCACCCATTACCCCAACGCCCATTACCCCAACACCCATTACCCCAACACCCAGTACCCCAACACCCATTACCCCAACACCCATTACCCCAACACCCATTACCCCAACACCCATAACCCCAACACCCATTACCCCAACACCCAGTACCCCAACGCCCATTACCCCAACACCCATTACCCCAACACCCATTACCCCAACACCCATTACCCCAACACCCATTACCCCAACACCCATTACCCCAACGCCCATTACCCCAACACCCATTACCCCAACACCCATTACCCCAACACCCATAACCCCAACACCCATTACCCCAACACCCATTACCCCAACACCCATTACCCCAACACCCATTACCCCAACACCCATTACCCCAACACCCATTACCCCAACACCCATAACCCCAACACCCATTACCCCAACACCCATTACCCCAACACCCATTACCCCAACACCCATTACCCCAACACCCACTACCCCAACACCCACTACCCCAACACCCACTACCCCAACACCCACCAAGTGATAAATTTGCTTGCGTTGTAGAACCCGTCTCCGCTCTTCCCGAACGAGATCGAAAAACTTTCGCGTTTCAAAGATTTTGTGGAAACTTCGTCAAAATATCCGGATAATACCGGGATGATGAGGTCTAACATAGATATCATATATAAACCATAGGAACAACATAGATATTATATATAAACCATAGAAACAGTATTACTACAAACCTTGAGTTTGATTAAACGAAGCCAGCTTAGTTATTCGTGTGTCGGTAGAATGTATATGATTTCTATTCTCGCTGGTGTAGCAAACCTGAACATAAGTATGTTATCTTTATGTTCGAATACGAAAGTGAAAACTTAACTAATTAAAACAATAGAAGAGAGAGGAATTAGCAACAAACGACTATCGTTAAATCTGCTAGCTCGTCGTTGCTACCATTGTGGACGTACGTGTCCTTGGGCAAGAACGTTAAACAGTAATTGCTCCAAACCGGTGGTCACTAATGGGTTTTCCAAATTATCAGCCATACAGAAAAACATTCAGCCACTCACAGTCCTCCATTGCCAATATTGCTGAACGAGGGCTTCTGATTGGTTGTTTAGTTTCCATAGCAACTGTGTCGTAGTAAACACAGATGGTGCGTGCTCATCATCGATTGTCCATCGTGTGGTAGAAACGACGGTTGGCGTGGGGTTACTAGGGGGGGTGAGATGGTTCATCACGATGGCCGATACGAGGAACCTGATTGTTCGGACATTAACAAACATAGAAATAACATATTTAAAACATAGAAACAACATATTTAAAACGTAGAAACAACATTAGCAAACATAGAAATACCATTAACCTCGATGTAGGAGCTGAAGGTATGACACCATCAATAGTGACATCAACAATGGAAGACAATGGGTTGTAGAACATATGGGGGGGAGTGGGTTGTTGGCCGTCAGTTGCCTCAGGGAGGAACTTGATGGTGAACGTGGAGTTTGTGGTGAAAGTTGGGTGGGTGGTGTTGCTTCGGCCCTGTGTGTGTTGGGTGAACCATAATAATAAAAATAACACTTAAACAACTGTATTGTGTGACTTATTTATCAATTGTTAATATTTTATGAAGCCAATGATTACGACCCCGTGGCTCAGTGAGCTAGCCCAGAGGTTTAGGGGTCAAGCTCAATGCTGCTACCATTGTGGGCGTATGTGTCCTTAAGAACAATTGCTCCAACCAAGTGGTCAGTCATGTCATCATACCGTCATAACAACTTGGTCGTCAACCACATCAAACTTCCACTGGAGTGTGCCAAGTGGAATGGCACGAATGATCTTTGGGTCGTTCGGATCCGCTGTGTCCAACGTGTCATTATATTCCTTTAACTACAATATAACGTAATATACATAAACTAAACATTTATCTCTTTAAATAGGATAGCAAAACTTCAGAGTAACCAAAACAACCAGTGAGCTGTTACAATACACGACCCCACAAATAATGCCAATACGACAGTTGTTAAAACACACTACGGATAAAAACTACCTAGTCAATAAAATCGTGGATGCTGAACCTAACAAAACTATAACACATTATGATTTATGACATCATCAACACACATTATTACCTCATTAAACACAATAGCAGCGGAACTAACAGCTCCCTCTAGTGCTACACTACCACGAACGATGGATACGTTGGTCGACAACAATCGTGGCCAATCAACTTTCAACGTTGATGTTGGTGGTGTTTGTAGAAATAGTAAGGTTGGGGGGGACGTGTTGATGGTGGACCATATGTAATGGAATGTTGTGTTCTGGGTAGGGAGGGTTACAAGGGTTAACTTCTTGACATATTACTCAATTACTGCAAAACTTTAATATAATTTATGCTTATAAATTTATCGCTTTGAATACGATAGCAAAGATCAGTTTAAATAAAACAACGAAGAGAAGGGGATTAGCTACAAAACGTCGCTTGTTAAAAACACGCTATGCATGAAAACGTCGGGAACAGCTTCATTTATGGATAGATACCCTTAGCACAT
The DNA here is from genome assembly GCF_009617815.1 of Ciona robusta. Lineage (NCBI taxonomy): Eukaryota > Metazoa > Chordata > Ascidiacea > Phlebobranchia > Cionidae > Ciona > Ciona robusta. The sequence continues at coordinate 4,807,555 of NC_143240.1, read as the reverse complement.
TTCATCCAAACATTATTTACCTGAACATCGGCACGAACGTAAATAACGTTAACAAGCGATGAATTACAAACGTGTGGTTCGCATCCTGGGTTGTACGTTATGTGGATCTGGGGGAATTAATATTATCACAACATAAGTGTTTATACTCGTGAAGAATTCTTCGGTACAAGTTGGTAGTTAGGGTTCTAAGGGGGTGGTTACTGTTTATTAGTTAGCAGGTAACACTGGATATACATATTATGCACCAACACCGATATATAACATATTATCCACCAGTTAAACAACATAAGCACCATGTTATACTGTCACTACAGCATATTATGGCAATTTAAAAATAATTAACATGGGGCTTCCCCTTACTTTATTCTAAAACTATCAAACAATGAGTAAATTGTGACGTAACACTTACCTTGCAAAGAACAAATTCGATAAAAACTAAAACAAAACAAAGAAATATTTGTCGCGGTTTCATCTTAAACCGCGGTATACTAGTTTAGAACACAGGACATTATGACGTAACAATAATAAGAGAGTTTTCATTAGAAATCACTCAGCCGTAACGTAAACTATTTGAATTATGACGTAATAATTGATCCTGTTCTATAAAATATGCCCTTGTTTTACGTCATAATGCTTATTCACTGATGTAACAAAATTAATTATGATGTCACAATAATATTGCAGAATTGCTGACAATGGTCGATTGTGTCGTAACATCACGTGTTTGTCTCGCACCTTATACGCATTGTTTGATGGTTGTGACGTAAAATACAGTAAATAATTGTATTATCGCGTAACAAAGATAGTTCAAACAACAATTAAAATCATAACAAGTGATTTTTACGTCATAACAACACCAACAATGGTTAATATTGCATTATAATGGAATCAACAAGTAGTGTTGGCGTATAGATCCGATCCATGATGCAACAAACACTTGTAAAGTAACTCGTATTGTTCCTGGATAAAGAATACATCATGACGTTACACATTATGACATCACACGTTATGACATCACACGTTATGACATCACACATTATGACATCACACACATTATGGCATCACACACATTATGGCATCACACATTATGAAATCACACATTATGACATCACACATTATGACATCACACATTATGACATCACACACATTATGATACACACACATTATGACATCACACAGCCTACCATTGTGACCTTCAACCCCAGATCTCGTACGACACGGAAAACGTCAAATTTTGATTCGGATTCGATTCTTTCAATAAGTTGAGACAATGCCACCATTGTTACACTTTCCCAACTATAAACAAACCATTATGACATCATAATCACCACATTATGATGTAATCACCTGTTAACCACGACAACCCTCGTTACTTTTTGACAAAATCGTCGGAAATTATTTGAAGTTGAAATCAAATCCTCAATGCTGCGTGTTGTTCCCAAATATTTCAACGCAACTGTGTGCTAAACATACTTTGGTTAAACTAGCACAACTAAGTTGTTAAACTACCTTGGAATCATTCCTCCTTATTTCCACTGAAGTTGCGTCATGTTTCAATTCCAACGACATTTCCCCGAAACTTAAGTTTAATCTATCAGTAAATCCAAGATCTCGTAAACTCTGCATTATGACATCACAGTAAGGTTGATGACCATATGACATCATAATATGGTTGGTAATATGACAGTATAATAAGATTGATGACATCACAACCAACCTTTGTTTTGTCACAACTAATAATCAAATCCAGGTTTTCAACAAAAATTTTCGTCCAAAATGTTTCAACTTTTTCCACAGGGTTGACGAACACCTGTGAACATAGAAACATTGTATCATGTGTTGATTATGATGTCATAATCACCAATGTTGTTCCACAATCACTGCTCAAAGTCACTGATCCATGAATTTCATGTCTCACTGAAAAACATTGATAAAAGTGATTGTTACGTAACAATGGTCACCATAGTTACCCATCTTTTGGAGGAATTCAAATTCCCGTCGAACCCTGGGTGACCTAGAATGTAAATAACGAGTTAACGAATTAATTTAGTGAATTAACGTCGGGACCTGGATTCCTTAACTTCCAATAAACTTAAGTCAGTGTTGCCGAGATGTTGGTGTTCAACTAATAGTTGGTGGAGTAAGATGTAGCATTCCTGAAATGTGAAACACTGGTGAATATGCAAACATAGAAATAACATAGATATCCAAACATAAAAACAAGATATTTATCCAAACATAGAAATAACATACCAGGTTAGCGAAGAACGAAACATTTAGTTTTCTGAGTTGAGCAACTTGTTGAAAAATGTTGATTTGGTTTTGGTGTTTTAAACATCGGGTTAGTCGTTGATACGCGACGAACAATGAAGTTGGTGAGTTACTGAAAGTATTGTGATGTCATAATGAATGAAAATAAATTTGATAGCGAAGATTAAATTAATTAATTAGCAGCAAAACAAGAGTCGTTAAAAAAAGCTATTAGTAAAAACTACTTGAGCTAAAGTATCAATAAAAATGTGGCTGCTAAACCCAACATAACATTGTGATGTCATAATCAATCCGATTGTTACCAACCTTCCGTAAACAATCACCGACGAACCATCGGAAACTTTTGACAAACTTTCCGAAACTTTGTTCACGAACCAAACAAAGCTACTATTGATGACATCACAATCGGACCAATTGTTGAATTCAAACAACTTTATTTTCCGAGAAACCTGGAATAAAAATTAATAGTTTTAATAAACAAACCAACTTTTAAATAATTAGAATAAACAAACAAATAATTATAATAAACAAACCAACTTACACTTTCATAGTGAGTCGTTTGGTTCGAAGCTTCAATTTCAACTATGGAAAAATATTTGAAACTTTTTTTCTTGTTTGTCAAAACTTTGACGTTCCCGTACGTTGCACAAACTTTCACGTCGGGGTAAAACTAAAAAACAAGAATAATTCAATATTAAAAATAAATCTTTAAGTTAAATATTTAAATTTATTCAACTTTTTTCACCAGAACAGCCTTTTTCCAATAAAGTAAAGTATTTATGTTATTTCTACGTTTAATAGCCACGATTACTTTATTATGACATCATAATGACCTGATTGTTTGTTTCCGGAAACCCAACAACCACCCAGCATTGTTGCGTCATAATCAAATTCCATAACTTCGAACAATCGACGCGACTCGCGATAAAAACCTGCGAGGATAAATTGGAGGAAAAATTTTTGTTGAAAATTATGGCAAGAATTTGGCCTCATTTTACCACAGGTGAAAAGTAATTATTTAGGGTTACAGTTACCCCATTTACCTGGGGATTTCCCTCATTTACATACGCCCCCTCTGTTGCCTCGCTCGGTATCTTGACTGTAAAACAAACATCGGGTTCAATGGTTTGCTCACCAACCCTGGTTCGGTAAACATGAAAGTGAAACAAAACACAAAATAAACAACTTACAAATATTGTTGGATCGAATTCTACTCGTAAAATCCAATTCCTTTGCCTGGAATATAAATTCAAATAAAAAATAAAATGACATCAAATAAATAGAAATAACAATAATTTAATAGAAATACCATCTCAGCGAACTGTATAACAAATCCAACATTTGAATTGGAACTTAGATTTTCGAATCGCTCTAAAAGTTTGTTTTTCTCGATATTATAACCAACATAGACATCTTCAATATGTTCGTACACAGCATCATCTAGTGGCGAAAGTTTGAATTAATTTAACGAAACTTAAATTTTATTTTTGTCACCTTTAAATGCTTTGTTGCAGTGTTGACCAACATTTTTATCAACAACAGGTTGCCTCCTGTGGAAAAAATAAACTGGAAACACTGAAACATTTACCTGGCAACACTGTTTACCTTATAATGTGTATCACTATTGCCACAACAACCAACAATAGAAATCCAATAACGCAACTCAACGCGATAATAATGGTTGATTGTGATGAATCTATTGTTACATCATGTTAATGTATTATGATGTCACAAGTATGATTATGATGTCACAAGTATGATTATGATGTCACAAGTATTATTACGATGTCACAAGTATGAATATGACATCACAAGAATGATTATGACATCACAAGTATGATTACGATGTCACAAGTATGCATTATGACATCACAAGTATGATTATGACATCACAAGTATGATTATGAAGTAAATACCTGATATTTTTGTTGCGCAATCCTCCCCTTTATATCCCTCCACACAATGACAATGATAATGAGCCCCACTACTTGTGCAAGTCCCACTGTTGTAACATTCAACCAGTCCACAAGGATCAACAAGGTTTACTAACATTTTATATTTAATAACTTAAATAAACAAACATTTAAACAAATACTTGGTTGTTCACAAATATAACCCATTGTTTCATCACAATCCCCGGGAAGCCATCGTAATTCCTCGCTTCCTGATTGGCTGATCATCTTCAAACAACTCCCTATGACATCACTTCCTGTTTCGCTCCAGTATTGGAAGGTCATGTGACTTCCATCCAACCAGAACCAACCTGGAACCAACGACAACAATTTTCAAACAAAACCAACTTCTTATTATTTTACCATCGTTTGTTTTCTTGGCTCCGATCCACAGTTGCACCCCCTCACCATTATACATTGAACTTGTTTGCTTTTCAATAACTTGTTGTGTTTCTAAATCTTTTATAATAACAAGCCCCGCTTGTTTGTTTAATTCACACAGATCGCTTGATTTGGAAAACGATGACAAACTGCTGGCTTGATAATTTATATGAAGAAGGTTTTCATTCAAATCATTTTCTTCAAATTTCGCTGAAACATCGACAACTAAGATAATGTGATTGTTGGAAATGAAAACAAACCTTCTGCACAAAGTTGTCCCATGAAAGCTGGTTGACAATCGCAAGTAAAACTCCCAACAGCCCTCACACAACTACCACTGTTATTACATGGGTTGGGTTCGCACAGATCTGTTCATAACTTGGTTAAACAAGAACAAACAAACTAATAATTGTAACCTGTTTCACAATGATCACCAACATATCCATCTTGGCAAATACATTGATATCCAGTAGATGCGTGGTTACATGTTCCATGGTTGCATGGGTTGGGTTGGCATAGATCTAACATCGAGTGTTAACAATGATTCCAACACATAAATATATTTACCTGTCTCGCATATATCACCAATATATCCATTAACACATGCACAAGTGAAACCATTTACTGCATCTGTGCAGGTCCCACCATGCATGCAGGGGTTTGGGACACATATACCCATGTCTGCAAATAAACAGCTTAATAATAAATCACAAATTTCTAAACATTCATACAAAGTTTAGCAGCCATAGTCAATAACAACTTATCTTCATATGTTTGAGTTGGTTGTATAAGAAAACACCTATGTCATAACTCGACAGTAAGCATGGGGTGTATGAATGCACCATGTGTGTCTGGTGTATAAGACACCCATGTTATAACTCGACAGTGAGCACGAGGTGTATGAATACACCATGTGTGTCTGGTGTATAAGAAGACACATAGTTATAACTCAACAGTGAGCTGTGAGCATGGGGTGTATGAATGCACCATGTGTGTCTGGTGTATAAGAAGACACCCATGTTATAACTCGACAGTGAGCACGAGGTGTATGAATACACCATGTGTGTCTGGTGTATAAGAAGACACCCATGTTATACCTCGACAGTGAGCATGAGGTGTATGAATACACCATGTGTATCTGGTGTATAAGAAGAAAAATGTAATAGTCTAGGCATTTGTACCAAGGTTCGAGTTACATATAGGATAACGAAAGTCACCTGAGCTATCCCACAGTCCTGCATATTAGACGAAAGGTATATCCCGCCAAAATCATTCAAAATCCAAATCATTCAAAAAATTCAAAAAAGTCAAAATCATTCAAAAAAAGATAAACCAACTCAAACATGGTTATTGCTGTTAAGGGATCTCTAAACTAATTCTGTTCTTATAGGGATCCATAAAATTTTTAAAACAAAAAACAAATCCAATTTTTACACGAAAGCTTACTTTATGCTTGCAATGCTCAGGTAGTTATACATAATTTGGGGTCGAAAAAGCTTTGCTATTAGTTTCGTTTTAATATTAGGGCTGCTGCAAAAAAGTTTAAAAGTATTGTTGTAAAAAGTAAGTTACTTGTTGAACAGTCAGCTCCTGTATACCCATTAACACATGCACAAGTGAAACTAGCCACCCCATCTGTGCAGGTCCCACCATTAAGACAAGGCGTTGAGGCACAGTCGTCTATGTCTGCAAAAAACGAATATGAATGAATGTATGTAACTTGTTTATCCTCGCGTGGCTGAAAAAACGACAGTCAATATAACACGGGTGTTCTGTTTCTTACACCTTGTGCAAGCTTACAAGTTACCGCGTATGTAACTTTGTGTGTGATTGTTTTTTGAGATTTTTTTAATGTATGGCTGATAATTTGGACAACCCATTAGTGACCACTGGGTTGGAGCAATTGCCGTTAAGTGTCTTGCCCAAGGACACATACGCCAACAATGGTAGCTGTGAACAGCCTTGAACTCATTACCTTGGGGTTGGAGGCAGGCGTGCTAACCACTATGCCACGGCGCCAGACAGTTTAATGCTCTACTAAGTACTAAATAAATAGGCAAGATGGAAAAAGTCCAAACCAATCACCTGTCTCACAGTTGGTCCCTGTATACCCAGCATCACAATTACATTGGTATCCAGCAGGTGCGTGGTTACATGTTCCATGGTTGCATGGGTTGGGTTGGCATAGATCTAACATCAAGTGTTAACAATGATTCCAACACATAAATATATTTACCTGTCTCGCATATATCACCAATATATCCATTAACACATGCACAAGTGAAACTAGCCACCCCATCTGTGCAGGTACCACCATTCATGCAGGGCGTTGAGGCACAGTCGTCTATGTCTGTAAAAAAAAGGTTTAATACTATGCTAGGTAAACAGTTAAAATGGAAAATGAAAAAGTAAGTTACTTGTTGAACAGTCAGCTCCTGTATACCCATTAACACATGCACAAGTGTAACTAGCCAACCCATCTGTGCAGGTCCCACCATTAAGACAAGGCGTTGAGGCACAGTCGTCTATGTCTGTAGAAAACAGTTATAGCCAAACCCCTTAACCCCTTACCACTATACTACAACACAAGTCCTACATACCATTCTCACAATGAGTTCCATCATAACCAGCCAAACATTTACAGGAATAATCATGGCCTGAACTTACACACTGCCCACCATTTACACAAGGATTCCAAATACATGGCTCTGGGTTGAAGAATTGTGATAATAGTTTTGATGACACAACAATAGACTTACTTGATTGACAGATGTAGTTTTTCTTGTTTGTTCTTAAATCATCGCCCCATTTACCCAATGTACCAGGGTGTCCAGCAATTTCACTAACAGGAAAGACATAAGCACCAACAGCATCATTCCCATTTGGTTCACCAGTGTACCAGTTGGTAAAGCCATCATCAAGTTCTGAACCATCCCCCCACTTCCATATATCGTTTCCCCATCACATTTAGCCCCAACCCAATAACCCAACAACCAAACCCCCTCCCATGCATTTTCATCAATAGAATCTTCCGTCTCACTAAGTTGCTTTGTTATCATATTTTGAACATCCTGTGATTTTATTTGAGCCAATGTACCGCCCCCGTTTATGCAAACTTGGTTTGCGTCACCAAAATTTAAACGATTGTTAGCATTGGTTGGGTTGTAGAATGTGTATTCGTATCCATTGAAGCTAACTGCTGTTGGGGCTTCTGCAATGTAAATATAGTTACCAAAGTTGATTGTTTAATTCTTACTGTTTAAATAATGATATATTGACAGGTTTGCATATAAACATATTTCTACACATGTACCCATATATTGCATTGTAATAAACATCTACAACAAACCTCGCATACAAATCCAGTTCTTCTTATCTTCTTTAACATCGTCTCCCCATTTACCAAAAACATTTTTGCAACTTCCAGAAGAATTAAAGGCAAACACAAGAGTCCGGCTTGAAGCAGTGTTACTGTTTGGTTCATATGACCCACAATCATCACCAACGTACCAGTTCTCGTAACTTATACTTGTCCCATCCAACCACACCCAACCTTGAACATTGCCATTATCGTTAGAACACCCACCACCCCCACACTTCCCACCAACCCAATAACCACGATCAAAATCCTTAACCCAACCATCTTCAACCAGAGTCAAACCACCAAGTTGCTCATTAATCATATTTTGAACATCCTGTGATAATATTTGAGCCAATGTACCGCCCCCATCAATACAAACTTGGTTTGCATCATCAAAGTTTAAACGATCGGCTGGTCCTTTGTTGTAGAGAGTGTATTCATAATCACTATGGATGACTGTTGCTTCTGGTGGTACCGTATTATAATTAACATTAAAACATTCAACAATAATTAAAGTAAAATCTCACCATGTTGTGTTGTAGCAGAAACAATCAACAAGGAGAATAAAATAATTTTAAACAACATTTTAATCTTGAAATTTAAAAAACCTTTTGAAAAATGTTTAATTTAAAAAAAAATAATTAAACTCTCTACCAGTTTGTACCAAAACAACAATTCCTAAACAAGTTACAATGATCTTTCTGCCTGAACCTCATATTTGAGTTTGTGCATTGATTGACGCCTTGGGTGTTAAAATCAAATATTAACAAACAAACTGTGTTAATGAAAAGTCAACAATGGGTTGTGTTAAAACGAAAGTTGTTACAACGTAAGTGGAATTTGTACAAGAATAATACTTGTTATAAGAATTAGAATGTCCTGTTGCAAATTTATGTAGAGTTGTTGGTTAAAGGTTTATGTGAGAAAAATAGTGGACGTTTTGTATAAGTTTTAAGAATAAAACGTTGGAAACAAACCATTAAAAAGTTTTATTGTTTTTTTTTAGATTTCCAGATTAATATGTTGTTTGAAATTATTTTATTCTCGTTGTTGATTGTTTCTGCTACAACACAACATGGTGAGATTTTACTTTAATTATTGTTGAATGTTTTAATGTTAATTATAATACGGTACCACCAGAAGCAACAGTCATCCATAGTGATTATGAATACACTTTCTACAACCCAACCAATGCAACCCATCGTTTAAGCTTTGATGATGCAAACCAAGTTTGTATAGATGGGGGCGGTACATTGGCTCAAATAAAAACATCGGATGTTCAAGATATGATTAATGAGCAACTTGATGGGATGGTTCTGGTTGAAAATGGTTGGGTTAAGGATTTTGATCGTGGTTATTGGGTTGGTGGGAAGTGTGGGGGTGGTGGGTGTTCTAACGATAATGGCAATGTTCAAGGTTGGGTGTGGTTGGATGGGACAAGTATAAGTTACGAGAACTGGTACGTTGGTGATGGATGCATATCAGAGGAACCAAACAGTAACACTGCTTCAAGCCGGACTCTTGTGTTTGCCTTCAATTCTTCTGGAAGTTGCAAAAATGTTTTTGGTAAATGGGGAGACGATGTTAAAGAAGATAAGAAGAACTGGATTTGTATGCGAGGTTTGTTGTAGATGTTTATTACAATGCAATATATGGGTACATGTGTAGAAATATGTTTATATGCAAACCTGTCAATATATCATTATTTAAACAGTAAGAATTAAACAATCAACTTTGGTAACTATATTTACATTGCAGAAGCCCCAACAGCAGTTAGCTTCAATGGATACGAATACACATTCTACAACCCAACCAATGCTAACAATCGTTTAAATTTTGGTGACGCAAACCAAGTTTGCATAAACGGGGGCGGTACATTGGCTCAAATAAAATCACAGGATGTTCAAAATATGATAACAAAGCAACTTAGTGAGACGGAAGATTCTATTGATGAAAATGCATGGGAGGGGGTTTGGTTGTTGGGTTATTGGGTTGGGGCTAAATGTGATGGGGGAAACGATATATGGAAGTGGGGGGATGGTTCAGAACTTGATGATGGCTTTACCAACTGGTACACTGGTGAACCAAATGGGAATGATGCTGTTGGTGCTTATGTCTTTCCTGTTAGTGAAATTGCTGGACACCCTGGTACATTGGGTAAATGGGGCGATGATTTAAGAACAAACAAGAAAAACTACATCTGTCAATCAAGTAAGTCTATTGTTGTGTCATCAAAACTATTATCACAATTCTTCAACCCAGAGCCATGTATTTGGAATCCTTGTGTAAATGGTGGGCAGTGTGTAAGTTCAGGCCATGATTATTCCTGTAAATGTTTGGCTGGTTATGATGGAACTCATTGTGAGAATGGTATGTAGGACTTGTGTTGTAGTATAGTGGTAAGGGGTTAAGGGGTTTGGCTATAACTGTTTTCTACAGACATAGACGACTGTGCCTCAACGCCTTGTCTTAATGGTGGGACCTGCACAGATGGGTTGGCTAGTTACACTTGTGCATGTGTTAATGGGTATACAGAAGCTGACTGTTCAACAAGTAACTTACTTTTTCATTTTCCATTTTAACTGTTTACCTAGCATAGTATTAAACCTTTTTTTTACAGACATAGACGACTGTGCCTCAACGCCTTGTCTTAATGGTGGTACCTGCACAGATGGGGTGGCTAGTTTCACTTGTGCATGTGTTAATGGATATATTGGTGATATATGCGAGACAGGTAAATATATTTATGTGTTGGAATCATTGTTAACACTTGATGCTAGATCTATGCGAACCCAACCCATGCAACCATGGAACATGTAACCACGCATCTACTGGATACCAATGTAATTGTGATGCTGGGTATACAGGGACCAACTGTGAGACAGGTGATTGGTTTGGACTTTTTCCATCTCGCCTATTTATTTAGTACTTAGTAGTGCATTAAACTGTCTGGCGCCGTGGCATAGTGGTTAGCACGCCTGCCTCCAACCCCAAGGTAATGAGTTCAAGGCTGTTCACAGCTAACATTGTTGGCGTATGTGTCCTTGGGCAAGATACTTAACGACAATTGCTCCAACCCAGTAGTCACTAATGGGTTGTCTAAATTATCAGCCATACATTAAAAAAAATCTCAAAAAACAATCACACACAAAGTTACATACGCGGTAACTTGTAAGCTTGCACAAGGTGTAAGAAACAGAACACCCGTGTTATATTGACTGTCGTTTTTCAGCCACGCGAGGATAAACAAGTTACATACATTCATTCATATTCGTTTTTTGCAGACATAGACGACTGTGCCTCAACGCCTTGTCTTAATGGTGGGACCTGCACAGATGGGTTGGCTAGTTTCACTTGTGCATGTGTTAATGGGTATACAGGAGCTGACTGTTCAACAAGTAATTTCCTTTTTCATTTCCCATTTTAACTATTTACCTAGCATAGTATTAAACCCTTTTTTTGCAGACATAGACGACTGTGCCTCAACGCCTTGTCTTAATGGTGGGACCTGCACAGATGGGGTGGCTAGTTTCACTTGTGCATGTGTTAATGGGTATACAGGAGCTGACTGTTCAACAAGTAAATTACTTTTTCATTTTCCATTTTAACTGTTTACCTAGCATAGTATTAAACCTTTTTTAACAGACATAGACGACTGTGCCTCAACGCCTTGTCTTAATGGTGGGACCTGCACAGATGGGGTGGCTAGTTTCACTTGTGCATGTGTTAATGGATATATTGGTGATATATGCGAGACAGGTAAATATTTTTATGTGTTGGAATCATTGTTAACACTTGATGCTAGATCTATGCAAACCCAACCCGTGCAACCATGGAACATGTAACCACGCATCTACTGGATATCAATGTGTTTGCCAAGATGGATATGTTGGTGATCATTGTGAAACAGGTTACAATTATTAGTTTGTTTGTTCTTGTTTAACCAAGTTATGAACAGATCTGTGCGAACCCAACCCATGTAATAACAGTGGTAGTTGTGTGAGGGCTGTTGGGAGTTTTACTTGCGATTGTCAACCAGCTTTCATGGGACAACTTTGTGCTGAAGGTTTGTTTTCATTTCCAACAATCACATTATCTTAGTTGTCGATGTTTCAGCGAAATTTGAAGAAAATGATTTGAATGAAAACCTTCTTCATATAAATTATCAAGCCAGCAGTTTGTCATCGTTTTTCAAATCAAGCGATCTGTGTGAATTAAACAAACAAGCGGGGCTTGTTATTATAAAAGATTTAGAAACACAACAAGTTATTGAAAAGCAAACAAGTTCAATGTATAATGGTGAGGGGGTGCAACTGTGGATCGGAGCCAAGAAAACAAACGATGGTAAAATAATAAGAAGTTGGTTTGGTTTGAAAATTGTTGTCGTTGGTTCCAGGTTGGTTGTGGTTGGATGGAAGTCACATGACCTTCCAATACTGGAGCGAAACAGGAAGTGATGTCATAGGGAGTTGTTTGAAGATGATCAGCCAATCAGGAAGCGAGGAATTACGATGGCTTCCCGGGGATTGTGATGAAACAATGGGTTATATTTGTGAACAACCAAGTATTTGTTTAAATGTTTGTTTATTTAAGTTATTAAATATAATATGTTAGTAAACCTTGTTGATCCTTGTGGACTGGTTGAATGTTACAACAGTGGGACTTGCACAAGTAGTGGGGCTCATTATCATTGTCAATGTGTGGAGGGATATAAAGGGGAGGATTGCGCAACAAAAATATCAGGTATTTACTTCATAATCATACTTGTGATGTCATAATCTTACTTGTGATGTCATAATGCATCCACAGACCCAACAATCCCTATTATTGCATCAGTCGCCGCGGTAACAATCATCATTATTATCGTCATAATTGTTGTTTGTATGAAAAGAAAGGGGGTTTCCCTGAAAGGATTCTCAAGGTATGACATCATAATGATAGTTATGACATCATAAAATAAGTGATTGTTTGATTATTACATCACAGTGAACCGAAAGTAGAAAGAAGGCAAACAAACAATGGAAGAAACGAAGTTGGAGGTTTGTAGTGTAAATGTAACACAGCAAGTCTGTGCATTTCATTTATATTTTATGTTAATTTTGTTTATTTTATTATTGTTTATATTAACTTCAGTTGTTTTATTTTTTTACTTTAATTCCATCTTTCCAGACAACGCAGTTTACGAAAACCTTACGTTTCAACAAAACTTGTCTGATTATAAGATATCTATGAGTGGTCTGCTCGCAAAATATCAGGAACTTTTCGCGAACGATCAGCAAAAGTTTAAAGAACAATATAATGACGTAAGAACATAAATTTCTTATATTATAAACATAGAAATAACATACACCCCATATAGACGCTTAAGTCAGTTTTATCAACATCCGAGATATCTTGTTGTGCTGCAAAGTTGCCGCAGAACAAACCAAAGAATCGATACGCGAATATTTACTCATGTGAGTATAGAAATAATATAACTTAATTAAAACACATCTTCTGAAGATTTTTTTTATTCTAAATGTTGATTTTTAAGATCAAAATTAAAAATTTGCCAAAATATCTCTTTCATACTTGTATATGCCTGGTGTCAACAGTTAAGGTTGGTATTTTTGTTAATTGTCACAAAATATCTTCAATATAATACACCTGTCAACAATTTATATAAATAATTACCTTTAATGTTGTGTTTATGTTGTAGACGATCATTCAAGAGTGAAACTTCGTTCAAACGAATCGGATTACATCAACGCTGGATATATTGAGGTTCGGGTGTCTATGAATACAACATGGTTATTTAAAGATATATTTCAATATGAAGTAGTTTGAATTAAATACAACTTAATACGAGATAAGTTACAGTGCATGGTTTAGCAGCCACGCTTTTATTTGATGATTTTGCTCAAGTAGTTTTTACCTGTAGTATGTTTTAACGACTGTAGTTTTGCTGCTAATTCCCTTCTCTTTGTTGTTTTAATTAATCTTTATGGATTCCGCACACACAGGGATACAAAGGTAAACGGAAGTTCATCGCAAGTCAAGGGCCGACCAAAAATACTTTGAACGACTTTTGGTTGATGGTTTGGGAAGCTAAGGTGGAAGTTGTGGTGATGCTCACTAATGTGGTGGAGAAATACAAGGTTGGTAATAGTATGGGGGAAGTGTTTATGTTAGGGGTATTGTAGGGGTTAGAGTATACAGTGAGTGTAGTATAAGGATAATATACATTGGGGGGAAGAAATACAAGGTTGGTATGGGTTGTATATATAGGGGGGATATTCCGCATCCCCGCATGTTCATGACTTGAATTCCCCCCCAGACAAAATGTGAGCAATATTGGCCGGAACCCGGATGTACATTAAGGTGTCGCGAGTTTAATATAAACACAAGGAATGAAACGGAACATGGACCTTATATCAGGCGGAAACTACAAGTTAGAAACGCTAAGTCGGTAAGTATGATGTGTGTATATAACAACCGACAGTGAGCATGAGGTATGTAGGAAGTACGTTACATCACTCAACTTCACTTCACTACGTGGCCCGACCATGGAACCCCGCCAACTACATCGGGGTTCTTGAGGTTTTATGATGAAATGAACGAAACATTGGGTGAGGGGAAACTCCCTGTGGTTGTGCATTGCAGGTTGGGAGATATTTTGAAATTATATTGCAACTTTTTGGAAACTATTTTACATTTTTTTAGTAGTTTTTTTTTGGTTTGTTTTTAGTGAATTTTATATTTTTTTTATTTTTCATATGTTTTGCAAAATTGTCCGACACCATGTGGTAGAATGTAACAATGGTTTATTATGACATCACAGTGCTGGAGTTGGACGTACCGGAACACTGATCGGGTTTGACATTATGATGTCACAATTAAAACAAGAACAATCGGTTAACGTTCTAGAAACCGTTGTTGGTATGAGGAAACAAAGGACATTGATGGTTCAGACAATGGTGGGTATTGTGATGTCATACATGTATTGTGATGTCATTAATGCATTGTACCTGCACCATAACACAGTAGTTAGCGTGCTTTAGCCAAGAGGATACGGGTTCAAGGCTCGTTGCTGCTACCGCATAACAATCCTTCATCATTATATATAAGATTATGCATATGCTTACATAAGTTACTTTAAACAGGAACAATACGTTTACCTGCACAAATTGTTGGCCGAAGTTTCCACGTTTGGTACGACGGCTTTTCCAACCAATCAGATTGGAGAAAAGATGGCTATGATGATGAGGTAGTGATGTCATAATGGTGGTTGATGAAGTCATAATAGTGGTTGATGAAGTCATAATAGTGGTTGATGATGTCATAATAGTGCTGTAATGTCATAATAGTGGTGATGTCATAATAATGGTGGTGATGTCATAATAATGGTGATGCCATATATGATATTAAATATATATTGCCCCAACCCCAGGAAAGGTACAGATGGGTTAGATGGGTTTGAAACAGAATACAGGAACCTTGGTACGATTGGACCAATCGATGAATTGCATGATATTGCTGAACGACCTGCTAATGTTAAGTTTAATAGATATCCTGGGATTGTGCCTTGTAAGTATATCAGTGCGTATGTGTAGTTTACATACATTGTGGTACATGCAACACATACTAACCCCCCCAACCCCACAGACAACCGTGCCCGTCTCATCTTACCCCCCATCCGTCCCAATGAGCCCCCAGCTTACTACAATGCATCACTTATAATGGTAATTATGACATCACACACTACATTGTTTAACAACAATCATAACAATAGGATTGTGACGGCTTCAATGGGTCGATTATTTGCGCACAATCACCTCTTTATGACCAAACAAAGGAATTCTGGTTCGCCGTGTGGAATTATGATGTCACAATGATCGTCATGGTAACCGACTTGGTGGATAATAATGGAAAGGTAATGCTGATTGTGATGTCATAATATAACTATTGTTGTTAAGTCACTAGGTCTTAAGTCATAAAAGTTAAAGGCTTGGCACTTGGCCTAATTTACAGCCATGAACCAGAAAAAAGGCGCTCGGGCACGACCATTTGGCTCGAGCTCGGCACATCCCTAAATAAAACAGGTTGTCATATTATAACCAATATATCATCATAGGAACAATGTTCAAAATATTGGCCCGATTACCCACGACAAAGCGTCAAATATGGAGGAGTATCGGTTACGCTGGTAAGGGAGGTTGTGGATGGGGCAGTGGTTACCAGGTTTATGAAGATTGCACAGGTGGGCGTTGTGTGGCTTGTGTAACCCACTAGTGACCACTGGGTTGGAGCAATTGTTGTTAAATGTCTTGCCCAAGCACACATACACACTTGTAGCAGTGACGAGCCTTGAACTTATACCTCCTGTTCCAGAGATCAACCAACCACTAAATAATATGGTGTGTTATATTATTTCTATGCTAGGGTGGAGTTACGAAGGATTTGACGCAAATCCAATATTTGGATTGGAAGGAACATGGGGAGCCACCTAGTGTGGATTCTGTGCTCGGGTTCGTCAAGGTTTTGGAAAATTCATCGAATCGTGGACAAGCGTTCATACACTGCACGTGGGTGGTTTATATTGTGTTTATACTAATGTTGGGTTCGGCAGCCGAGGTTTTTAATTGACGTTCTTCATTTTTACCCATAGTGTGTTTAACGACTGTAGTTCTGCTGCTAATTCCCTTCTCTTCAGATATTAGTTACCATCAAAACAAACTAACATTACCCGTTTTCCCACAGAGATGGTGCAGGCAGAAGTGGGGTGGTCGTCAGCTTAGTAAACATCATCCAACAAATTAAAAACCAAAACCAAATCGACGTTTTTAGGGGGGTGAAGGATTTACGAGATTATCGACCAAATATGGTCAATACCGAGGTAATAATATGCTGTGTGATGTCATAAATGTACAAATTGATTACGTATTAAAACATTTATAAAATTGTCATTGTGTTGTCGCTTACATAATAATATTCCATTTTAAACATAAACACATCATATTTATATGAAAATAACCATTAACAACATTTGCAGGAGAAATATCGCTTGATTTACGAAGTTTGTAAAAACTTTGTGTCCGGTTTCGATCTCTATGAGAATCTTCGTCAATGATGATGTAACAATAACCATTGTTGAAATAATTGTTGTTTAGAAATTATAATAATTAGTATAGTTAAGATATTGGCGCCCTTGTATTTAATATTAAACACAAAATTAACTGAATCAGTTTTAAACAAACACAAAAAAAGTTCCAGAAAATATATTTACTTAATCTAAGTATAACGACGTATATCTGTAGCATTGTTGTGTAATAACTAATAACGTGTTTCAACACAATGTATATTATTCATTTGTCATCATTACATTTGTGATGTCACTGTAGGTTAATTGTTGTGAGTATATAGTGCAATATGATGTCATAATAATGTGTTTGTGCAATAATAAATAAAACAATTATCATTTATTTTTTGTTATTTGTTTGTTTAAAATAGAAACAATAGATTAAAATCTAGAATATCTCGTACAATGGGATCATGGGGTCACCGGGTCATGTGTTTAATTGTCACGCATGGTTGGTTTGCATGGGTTAATTAATTGGGGGTTGAGGGATATTTAAGTAAACATATTAAAAATGCCGTTTAAAACGAAACTGTTTCATTGCTTTTCAAATTCTTAAATTAAATATTAACGTTCATTATATTTAGAATATTTGCTTTAAGTTATTTAATTGTCAAGTGTTTGCCCAACTTTATTTGAGCGCAATTACCAGTGTTTGCAAATTAATTATCCGTCTCGTTAAATATTGTTGTAAGGTTTATTATTATCGAGTTATTATTACAACACAATCAATTATCCAAAACCATTGTTACAAAACAATGGAACGTATAATATGGTTTGTTCTTCTATTGTTTTCAACAACTGTGGCTTCAGGTTTGTTTGTTTAACAGTTTTTTTAAAAAATGCAAAATGCTTTTGACTAAATTTTAACATCGTTTTGTATTTTTAAAAGTAATTTATTTAAAATGAAATTCTACAATTAATTTTTTTTTCATTTATTTGAATGTATTGTGTATAATATTACACCTTGACGTCACAACACATTATGATGTCATAATTGTTAGATTATTGCGTTCCGAATCCCTGCATGAACGGGGGTGAATGTAACGATGGTGGAACAACGTTCGAATGTCGATGTTTGCCGGGAACGGAGGGGAATATTTGTGAAATAAGTAAGTTGGGTGTTGGCTGTATATGGGGGGCGTGGTGGAAGAATAGCTCGATGTCGGGGTTGGCTTGATGAGCATTAATGGGAAACGAGGATGTTGGTTGTGGTTTAATACAGGGGCTGAAGTTGCGATAAACAACCATTGTTTTGTAACAAACCTTGTTTGTAGCTGCTTGTTCCGACTACCCGTGTCATAATGGAGGAAGTTGTCGAATCACTGAAGCAGAACCAACGTGCGATTGTTACGAGGGTTACTATGGCGATCATTGTCAGATAAGTAAGTATGATGTCATAATGCTGGTGATGTCATAATGCTGGTGATGTCATAATCTGCAATTATACAAACATTAATGTTATACATTAGTTTATAAATTATTCCATTTTATTGCAAATAAAAAGTTGGATTGTTAACGGGAAAATATTTACGAAATATACAGTTCACGATACAAATACATTATGTGTATAGGAATGTGGTCTAATAGTCATAATATGTTTGATATATTGCACCTTTTGTACATACGGCACTTGTAGCACAAAGTAACCATTATGACATCACAGATACAACTATACATCACAATGGTTACGAAATCCAATTGTTTCAAAACAATCGACAAATTTACTCAAACGCGAAAACATCTTGCGAAAAGGAAAAAGGCAATCTCGTTATTATCAGGGACATAGAAATCCAAGAAAGTATTAACGAGAAGTTGTTGGAAATAGGATTTCTATGGGAAGGGGTTGATGGAGGGGTATGGGGGGGCCCCCTGCGTATCGGGTGGGTTTATGTTCATCCTGTATTCATGGAATTCATGCAGAAAAACTGATTTTTTGGCAAAATATTTTTTTTACATTTGGTGGACTTAGTAGCTGCTGGTTCATCCTAATGCACAAATTATTATCATTTAAAAGTTGGTGTTTGCATATACTTGCTTTAACTCATTGTTTTATATTGTAAACAAGCTAAATATAAAAACCAACATTATTGTCCAGATACTGGGCTGGAGGTTCCACTAACGGTGGTGGTTGGGTATGGGGGAACGGCGCACCCCTGCCCACCCAGGACCAATCAAACACGGGTGCCTACTCAAACTGGAAACGCGGCGAGCCGAATGAAAACCGAAACGCCGGTTTACAAATCCTCCCGATGGATTCAATAAATGGTGAAGATGGTTTGTTGGGGAGGTGGGTCGACAACCCAAGGAACGAACTCAAGTATTTTATTTGCCAGAAAAGTAAGTTTTTTTAACAAAATATTTTTTGGAATATTTATTAAATAAACTAACTTAATGTTTTGCTTGAAAGTTTAATTTAAGGAAAACTGTTTACGGTAAAATTTATTTGCATTAAATTTTTTATCTTATTTGCAAAAAAAAACACAAACTTTGATAAATATATATGGCTTGTTGGTCAGTAATGATTATGTATTGTTAGTATGGGCAAAGTATTATGTGGACCGATTCATTAACGAGTTTAACTTCCCAACAGAACTACCAGTTATACACGAGGGAAAAGAAATTTTGTTCCGAAATTTGCGAAAGAATTTCAACAACGCTCGAATGGCGTGCGAAAGTGAAAAAGGGGGTTTGTTGATTGTTAAGGACGAGACAACGCAAAAGTTAGTTGAAAAATATTTGGGTTTGTGGGTTGGGGAGTGGGAGGGGGTTAACTGGGGGAGTAAGTTCAACCATGGATACTGGATCGGTGCAAGCAATGTTGGGGAGTGGAGGTGGCTGGATGGAACAGCCGTTCCTATGGCAGGGAGTGAGGGATATTCTAACTGGTTGATGAATGAACCAAATAATGGAGGAAATGCAGCATTAGCAATGCTACCGATGGATGATATGGTGGATGGGGTGGCTACAGTGGGAATGTGGGCCGATAGTTTGGCAACACAGGAAAAATATTATATTTGTCAAAAAAGTAAGTTGCTTGGTATGTGGGTGTAGTCTCATAATTAAGGTAACGTCTCATAATTAAGGTATTGTCTCATATTTAAGGTATTGTCTCATATTTAAGGTGGTGTCTCATAATTAAGGTGGTGTCTCATAATTAGGTAACGTATCATAATTGAGGTACTGTCTCATATTAAGTTGTTGTCTCATAATAAAGGTATCGTCTCATATTTAAGGTGTTGTCTCATAATTAAGGTTTATGCGCTGACAGCCCATGCTTGCACGAAGGCACATGCTCGACCACGAACACGGGGTTCGTTTGCGATTGCACCGAGGATTATTACGGGGAAAGATGCGAGGTCGAATACGGTAAGTGGGGGATTGGTATTTTATATGGGTGAGGTCCTACAGTGAGGCATGTCATGGGACCTGGGATTTAGGCCTGAGTTGGCCCATTACCCCAACATTGTATATGCACGTTCTATTCTATATGGGTGAGGTTCTACAGTGAGGCACGCCATGGGCCTGGGATTTAGACCAAAGTTGGCCCATTACCAGAACACCCAGTTTGCTACCATATAAACCTCACCACATGTTGAAGCTTGTCGCTTCCCCGAAGGTATCTTGTCACAATATTAATATAACTCCCACAGATTCTTGTCACCCGAACCCATGTTACAACTTCGCTACATGTTCACCACACGGGCCAGCATATACCTGTATTTGTCCGGGGAGGTTTGAAGGGGAGGATTGCGCAATAGGTGGGTACATGGGGGGTTTCCCTGGGTTGATATTAACATAGATATCTTATATTCCAGATAAATGCGATGAATACCCGTGTTTGAACGGGGGAAGTTGTGATTATGTGGACGAGTTGGTTTGTGGGTGTGTGGAGGGGTATAATGGGACACACTGTGAAGTTGGTAAGTATGTGTTTATATATGGGGGGTAGGGGGTGGGGGTTTGTAAATTGTGGGTTAGTAGGTGTTGTGTATGGTACAGCTCAAAAGGATTAAAATATTAATATTGTTTAAAGTTGGCAGGTTATAACGCATATCATGGGGTAGTAGTTTGTAATGTATTAGGGTTGATGGTGTGGGGGTAATGGGTTATTAGTTGGATGATGTGTTGTGGGTTGGAAGCATTGGGTAATTCATACATGAGGAGGTAATGACCTAACATTGTGTTTCACCAGATCTATGCGAGGAACTTGATTGTTTAAACAATGGTGTTTGTGATGTCACAGATGGTGTTCATTGTGTTTGTAGCGTTGGTTACAATGGAACAAGATGCGAACATGGTGAGGTAACAATGGGTGTTTGTGTTCGTCATAATCAATGTTGTTCTAGATCTATGCGAGGAACTTGACTGTTTAAACAATGGTGATTGTGATGTCACAGATGGTGTTCATTGTGTTTGTAGCGTTGGTTACAATGGAACAAGATGCGAACATGGTGAGGTAACAATGGGTGTTTGTGTTCGTCATAATCAATGTTGTTCTAGATCTATGCGAGGAACTTGACTGTTTAAACAATGGTGATTGTGACGTCAACAATGGAGGGGTTGAATGTGATTGTTTACCTCGTTATAATGGAAGGAGGTGTCAATATGGTAATAATGATCATTATGATGTCATAACCACATAATAACAACTTACGTTACACAGATATATGCGATGGTTATTGTTCGAACGGAGGTACATGTGTTGTTGGTGCAACGTCGCCGCCATCGTGTGTTTGTCCGTATCCTTATTCTGGTGAAATATGTGAAAAAGGTTTTATTATTTTGACATCACTAATATTATTATGACATCATTATTATTACTATACCATCATGAATGCAAACATGTCGCCACAGTTTAATATTTCCAACACAAGTTACAACTTTCACCCCACAGAGATGCTTGACATCAGAGGGGAATATTGCATGTACGAGGTGGATGAAGTGAAGGTGTTCGATGGTGCTCGGCAGCATTGTAGTAACATGGGGGGTGGGCTGGTTATTATTGATGATGATTCAACACAAGGGATGTTGGAACAATATCTGGTGGGGTTGTATGGGGGGTTTGATCGGAAAGTGTGGATTGGAGGGGTTAACTATGGACAAGGTGGGTGGTGTTGTATATGTGTGTGTGTACGGGGGCACGAGGTGTATGGAACAGAACACCTGTGTTATAACGATTGTCATTGCCCCGCCATGCGAGGAAAAATAAGTTACATATATATATATATATATATAAATTTATGTAATATATATCTTTCATTTAACCCAATGTACTTTGTAAGGTTGGTACTGGTTGGATGGGAGCATGGTCCCAACTTCAAACGATGGGTTTACCAACTGGGGTGATAAATATACTTTGGATGAACCCAACCAATGTTTATCAATGCAAAGTAATGCCGATCAAACTGAGTATGTGTGGGTTGGGACCAAATGTAATGAAACGTTCAAATTCATCTGTGAGAAACCGGGTAACTATACATAATATACAACATTGGGTTAATTATGACGTAACAATGTTGTTTATAGTGAATGGAACAGATTTATGCTCGACGAACGAATGTTTGAACGGTGGTGAATGTAAGAGCAGTGGTGCGCATGCGTTTTGTGATTGTTCACCAGAATATACCGGGCAACACTGTGAAACAAGGGTCAAACAGCCAGGTGAGGGGGTTATTGTGCTAGACATGGAAATAACAAATATATTAACAGATACGAATGTTGTAATTATTGCTGTATCATCCGCGTTGGGCGTTGTTGTGTTCATTTTATTATTGTTGTTGCTGTGTTGGTGCTTGAAACAGAAGAAAGTTGTTCAGTAAGTATTTTGTTGTTGGTACTTTGTGCGACAACCAAGGACAGATGTAACAATGTAGTGTGATATATATTTATGTTAACAGACCAACCAACTTGGAGGTTTTTGAAACACCGGTGAGCTTTGAACATTTTGAAGATATTGACACATCAGGTGACGCAGAAGTTATAGTTGTACCTAATATAAATATTACAAGGCAAAAATAGAGATATTATATAGTAAACATAGATATATCATACACAAACACTAAGAAACATAAAAATAATATAAATTAAACATTGAAATATTGACGTTTAACGTAAGCGTTAAGATCATTACCATAGATATATTGTAAGTTGAACATAGAAACAGTATATAAGCATAAAAACATTATAATAGAACCGAAGCTGACTGGAAGAACGCTCACAGATAAACGAATCCTACATACATATCAAGAACTACGGAATAACGATGATGCCAAGTTTCAAGAAGAATTTAACGTAAATATTTATAACATAGACATCATATTTGTTTACCAACACAGACATCATATACCAACAGAGTTTAAACGCAGAAGAGGCGAAATTGAAAATATCGACAACAGTTGCTCAAAATATAAAGAACAAACAAAAGAATAGAAACAAACTAATTCTGCCATGTAAGTGTTAAACTTATATCACCAGCAACATGAATAATTTGACGTTACGAACCAAAATAACTTAAACATTATGACATCACAGACAACAACAACCGAGTGAAACTTGAAACAAGAAGCGACAATCGACCGGATTATATAAATGCTTCGTATATAGAGGTATGATGTCATAAGTGTGAGTATGATGTCATAAGTATGAGTATGATGTCATAAGTGTGGGTATGATGTCATAATTGTGGATATGAAGTCATAAGTGTGGGTATGATGTCATAACTGTGGGCATGATGTCATAAGTGTGGGTATGATGTCATAAGTGTGGGTATGATGTCATTATCATTACACCACAAACCATAGTAACCCTAATAAACAGAGCGATACCCACAAATACATTGCAACACAAGCCCCCATGAAAAATACTGTGGTCGACTTTTGGGCCATGGTTTGGGAACAAAGATGTCCGACAATCGTCATGCTTACAAACCTAACGGAAAACGGGAAGGTAAATATAAGATATCTATGTTCCGACAACCAGTGTTTATAAGATATCTTTGTTCCGACAACCAGTGTTAATAAGATATCTATGTTATGGCAACAAGTGTTAATAAGATATCTATGTTACGACAACCAGTGTTTGTAAGATATCTATGTTCCGACAAAGTTAACTTGAAGTTTGCAGGTGAAATGCGAAAAATATTGGCCGGACAAAAACTCGGTTTACAAATGTGGTGACATCCATATCGCAACAATGGAAGAAACAATGCACGGTTGTTATGTCATAAGGAAGCTACAAGTATCCATGCTAGACAAGGTTGGTGTAACGTGGTAAGCGCGCCTCTAACCCAGAGGTAATGGGTTCAAGGCTCGTCACTGCTATTGTAGGCGTACGTGTCCTTGGGCAAAAAATTACAAGTCAATCATTTTCGTAAATATTTACTTTCTAAACGAAACTAAATTCCCACGACCATATATGGTAAAGGTATGCAAGTGTTCAAACAAAGCTATTGTTTAATTGATTGTTTATCAAACAATGCAGAACAAACGCACCATTGTGCAATACCAGTTCCTCACGTGGGGGGAGCATGACGCACCGACAACTACGAGCGGGTTCTTTAAATTCTTCGATCAAATCAACGAAGGGAACGACGGAAATGAATACACGGTCGTTCACTGCAGGTCGGTGGTTAAGTTTGGATGAGGATTATGACATTACAGTGACCAAGTTTGGATGAAATATTTAAATTAATCGATAAAATATATGCAGTTTTTATGAATCTTGTGAATTTTGTGTATGTCAACCACCATAATGACAACATAATAACATTAAAGTGACATCACAAAGCACACAACCTTTCATAACCAATTATAATATCAATATTGTTGCAATAACACACATATATTGCGCATGTGTTGTAAATACATTAATCACATACATTATATACAACCCACCCCACAGTGATGGTGTCGGACGAACGGGTTCGTTCATCGCGTTCAACTTCATATTATCGACCATGGAACAAAACCAACAAGTTGATGTTTATGATGTCATAATGCAACTGAGGAAACAACGACCTTATATGGTTCAAACATTGGTAGGAATAAATAATACTATGTTTAACAATATATATATAATACAATTTATATACATTATATATGTAATAGCCGAACAAAAGCAACAAGCTTTCGAATTCAATTAATGTCGACATAAGAACGAAAATAAGAAGGGGGTTAGGGGTTGAGGGGGGGTAAATGTATTTTTAATAAGGGGGGTTTATCGGCATTTTTAAAAAACTTTTTTTACATAAATTTTGTTTTATCACCATCTGTTCATTTCCCATTGAGCATATCAACAACACATTGCGTATCTACATGTTGTTTACAATATATTAACAGGAACAATATATCTTCCTACACAAACTCTTACTCGAGGATATTGTGTTGGATGATTGTGAAGTAAACGTGGACGATATAAATATTGTGGTCTCGCAACTTGATAAAACGTATGTTTAGATATCATATAATATTTATAGATATCATATTTTATCTAAAGAAATCCTATTATATCCATAGAAATCATATTATACCCATAGAAATCATATCATATTCATAGAAATCATATTGGCAAGACAATACTGCAAACTGAATACGAAAACCTGGATTTAATTGAACCAATCAAAACGCAGCAAACAATGGCAATGAAAATGAATTTAAACAGAGACGAAGTTTTACCTTGTAAGTTACATTGTATATATTACCCTGATATAACCAAGCATCACTATATTATATTCCTATACATTACGCTATTACTAAAAAGTTTCACCATGTTAGTTAACCATGGGCTGTTATGTAAGCGTGCAACATATTCTATCCAACAAAAGTTACCAATAAACAATATAGCACGTAATGTAATGTAACTTAATTTATCCTCGCGTGGCCGGAAAACGACAGTTGTTATCCCACGGGTTTAACACCTCGTGCCAGCTTACGAGTTACCATGTATGTTACTTTGTGGGTGATTATTTTTTTTGGATTTTTTTATTTTATTTATGTATGGCTGATAACTTAGACAACCCATTAGTGGCCACTGGGTTGAAGCAATTGCCGTTAAATGTCTTGCCCAAGGACACATATGCCTACAATGGAAGCAGCGTCAAACCTTGAACCTGTTACCTCTGGGCTACAGGCAGACGCGCTAACCACTATGCCATGGCGCCGGACTAGAGAATATTTAACTATCTAACAACAACAAAGTATCAACCATAATGTTTGAGCATTGTGGTAATATCAATATACTTGTGAACCACTAACCCCCAGCCTTATATTCCCAGACGACCACAACCTGCCTGTACTAGATGGGGGAGGTTACTATAATGCTTCAGTTATATCGGTGAGTAGGGATAACTTAAACAAACATATAATAAACAAACATATAATAAACAAACATATTATAAACAAACATATAATAAACAAACATATTATAAACAAACATATTATAAACAAACATATAATAAACAAACATATAATAAACAAACAAATAATAAACAAACATATTATAAACAAACATATTATAAACACCTGTGTTTGTTCCAGGAACCCCAAGCCCTCGGAAACAACTTGATTATTGCGCAATCACCCACAATGCAATCCCTCAACCAATTCTGGAATACGGTTTGGAATAATGATGTCACAATGATCATTATGTTGACTCTCCTGCATAACAATGAGAGGGTGAGTGGTGATTATGATGTAACAAACAACAATTATCATAGTTGTCACAGTCAGGGGAATAATGTTAGAGGTTCCTGGAGTTAACACATCATGTTTTAGCACCAATTTCAGGCATAAACCTGCTTTTATGCCGCTGTTAAGTGTCTACAAACAAGCAGAGCCAAAGTATATTGCATTCACCACATTAATCAATGAGGTTCCCTATGTTTGACAACTATGAGTGTAACTGTATTTGTCACCCCAGCTTTTGTTAAACAACCACGTGCCCCTATATACACAACCCGATACCCCCTATATACACACATACACAGGAAGTATGTGCTCGATATTGGCCGGTAACGACACGTAACGCCATGAGGTGTGGGGAGGTGTTGGTCAAATTAGATCAAGATGGAAAAATCCAACACGATGTTAGAATAAGGAAGCTTACTTTATATAAGGTGGGGGTGACTAGGGTGAATAACGTGAATGTAACCATGATCTAACGCTCATCAAGTTGGTCGATTCTCGTAACGAAATAACAGTCAAGATCAAGTGCAAGAAATGCGTAAAAAATTAATCAAATTCTTTGGACTGTTTGGACTTTTTGTTTTGTTAATCTTATAAATATCAATATGTTGTAACAATGTTGATTGTGTTGTAACACTGTTGATTGTGTTGTAACAATGTTGATTGTGTTGTAACAATGTTGATTGTGTTGTAACAATGTTGATTGTGTTGTAACACTGTTGATTGTGTTGTAACAATGTTGATTGTGTTGTAACAATGTTGATTGTGTTGTAACAATGTTGATTGTGTTGTAACAATGTTGATTGTGTTGTAACAATGATGATTATAACAACAGGGTAACAATGAACGCGAGGTCACCCAACTCCAGTTCACGGGGTGGCCACAAGTGGAGCACCCCCCGTTATATTTCATCCTTCTTGAGTGGTTGGATATTATTGGGGGTTATCGGGGTGACGCGGAATACGGGGCCGTCATGGTCCATTGCACGTATGTGATGTCATAATCATTATAATTGGTGATGTCATATAATTAAATAATGTTTCTGTGACCAGTAGAACAACTGCATTATGGTTGGCAGTAACACCAGCAGAATATAATAAAGTTACCATCAAAACAAACTAACATTACCCGTTTTCCCCACAGAGATGGTGCAGGCAGAAGTGGGGTGGTCGTCAGCTTAGTAAACATCATCCAACAAATTAAAAACCAAAACCAAATCGACGTTTTTAGGGCCGTGAAGGATTTACGAGATTATCGACCAAATATGGTCAATACCGAGGTAATAATATGCTATGTGATGTCATAACCATATGCTGTGACATCATAACGATACATTATATGATTTTTATGTAGGAACAATACAGATACATCTATGAAACAATCAAAGCTTACGTTAACGGATCTTGATGATTTCTATGTTTGGCACTTTATGGTATATGATGTCTCAATGTACGGCTGATGAAACATCAGAGCACAGAACAAACAATTGCCAGAAGATTGTTGACATAATATATTGATGACGATGTTTCTGCAATTGTTGGTGTTTAATTTCCAATGTTGCAATCCCAATAAAGTTCATGCAGCGCTAGATGTTTACCTGATAATATGTTTACCATGTAAACATGCGTAACTGGTCTATACCATGATTGAACTTGTTTGTAATTTTAAAGGAAAATATTTTTAAGCATGGGGGAGTAATATGACAACCCAAATAGTTTAACACATTATCAAAGCGCTCCGTGACGTAAAACAACGTAAAACACTTAACAGCAACAGGCGGGAAATTTAAATTTTCGAAACAAAACAACTCACCCGTGGTGCAACAATGAGGTGTATGACGTGACTAAATCCAATATGGCGGCCATTCCCTTTTACGGGTAATTCCCTTTATTCGCAACATAATTAAACTTTACGAAACAAAAGTTTTTGTCTTTAACTAAATTAAACAGTAATAGTAATATATTTATTAACTGAAACTGTCTCATGTTTTGTCCCCATTTATTATACTCGTGCAACTCTTGTTCGCCACCTATTGGTAAGGATCAATAAAGCAACAGTACCAGCAGAGGGCGTAAGTGCATTTATTAAAGATATGACGAGGTGTTTTGGAACAAACCCAATATCCAACTAATGATTTTCCTTTTATTATGCTGTGTTTTACATATACATAATCTATTCTATTGAACAAAACAAACCACTACACCCTCAAAATTAAACCTTACTGAAATACATAAGTAAACTAATAAGTTGGTTATTTTAATTCTAGAATTTATTTCTTTTATTTCTTCCTTTCATTCCTGATGTAACAATGGTCAATCCAACCGACTGCTTTCCAGAAGATCGAACAGTAATTCTGTTTAAAACAAATGAATAATTGTTTAATACGTATTATGGAGTTTTTGACTAGGGGCATATGCAACGGGCAACGAAAGTCGTTATAACACAGGTGTTCTGTTTCATACACCTCGTGCCCGCTTACAAGTTACCACGTATGTAACTTATTTATCCTCGCATGGTGGGGCAACGACAGTTGTTATAACACAGGTGTTCTGTTTCATACATATTGTGCCCGCTTATAAGTTACCACGTATGTAACTTTGTAGGTGATTGTTGTTGTGTGCCTGACAATTTGATCGACCCATTAGTGACCGTAGCAAGTTAAGTGTCTTGCCCAAGGACACATACGCAGCAGTCGCAGCCCCGAGCTTCGATCCCATATAGCCAACCAATGTACCTACAGTGAGCATGAGGTACAACAATCACTTGACAGTGAGCATGAGGTACAACAATCACTCGACAGTGAGTATGGGATACAACAATCACTCGACGGTGAGCATGAGGTACAACAGTCACTCGACAGTGAGCATGGGGTACAACAATCACTCGACAGTGAGCATGGGATACAACAATCACTCGATGGTGAGCATGAGGTACAACAGTCACTCGACAGTGAGCATGAGGTACAACAATCACTCGACAGTGAGCATGGGATACAACAAGCGTTACCTTCTCGTTTTTTCATTCCTTGATTATAGCCAGGAACTGCAGAAATTGAGCTAAAACACAAAAAATAGATTTACAATTGTCTTCCAGATTAATCAAATTAATTAAAACAACAAAGAAAGAAAATAGCAGCAAAACAACTGTCATTAAAACATGGGTAAAAACTACTTGAGCCAAAATGTCAAATAAAATTGTGGCTGCAATACTCATATATATTGAGTGGTATCTATAATTATCTCAAACTTACGCAATGGGCTGGACTGATTGCTCTTGCACTGAGATCAGGTTTCTTGTATGAGGTTGCGTCCTCGTTCCATGCACTATCCCCCACATCAAACAAAACATAATCAAACACTTCATAATTGTGTCTGTGATGAAACAATGAATAATCACAATGCTTAATAGACAATGGTTTCCCAAACCACAAACAAAGGGATTTAGCGTCGCAATTGAGGAAGTTGAACTTTTCTTAGAATTTCTAATTCAAACGTTTATTACTTGGTAGCGAGTATCACTTCTAAAGTTTGTTGCCATTTAACAGAACAGACGTTGCCAACAATAGAAACTACACGAATGTAGAAAAGCTGTCAATGTTATTTCCAAGATTAAACTTTAATGAAATTTACGACAAATGTTTGGTCCATTGAAATATTAAATTTTAAATGAATATTTGTTTACACAGCGGACAGTTTGAACAGCACATTAGCAGCTCAAGAATTAAATCGCAACAATTATTATTAGCTATCTTGCCCAAAGACAAATATACACTAGTGGCAGCATTGAGCTGTAACTGGCCTTGACACAACCACTTGAAACACCAAGTCACGTATTACAACGTACAAGTAATCGCATATAATGTGTAACCTGTCAATCAAACTTTAAATGACATCATCATGACATAATATATTAACGTTATTTATATCTTCGGATACGACAGTAAACATCAAATTAATTAAAATAACGAAGAGGTGGGGATTTGCAACAAAACCCCAGTCTTTCTACACATTATGACACAATAAACACAATATTTATGTTTTCAAACACGACAGCAAAGAATTAATCATACAATCTACTTACTTGTTATTACACATGGGGGACCATTATAGTGGCAGCAACGAGCCTTGAACCCAGTATCATGTAGTCTAGAATCGAACATACATAACATGCATGGTCAATACACATGGTTGTTCATTCTCATTGTATTACTCTGTTAAAACAAATGGGGTTCAATTCATAAAAATCTAATATAATATAGTTGAC
Source organism: Ciona robusta (assembly GCF_009617815.1). NCBI lineage: Eukaryota > Metazoa > Chordata > Ascidiacea > Phlebobranchia > Cionidae > Ciona > Ciona robusta. Next base: position 4,776,529 of record NC_143240.1, on the reverse strand, counting down.
ATATTATAGCAATGGTAAATTCCAACAACAAATTACAACATTATGAATGAATGAATGTAACTTACTTTATCCTCGCGTGGCTGGAAAACGACAGTCGTTATCACACGGGTTTAACACCTCGTGCCAGCTTACCAGTTACCATGTATGTTACTTTGTGGGTGATTATTTTTTGGGGATTTTTTCTTTTTTTTATGTATGGCTGATAATTTGGACAACCCATTAGTGACCACTGGGTTGGAGCAATTGCCGTTAAGTGTCTTGCTCAAGGACACATACGCCCACAATGGTAGCAACGTCGAGTCTTAAACCCATAACCTCTGGATTATAGGCAGGCGCGCTAACCACTATACCACGGCGTCGGTGTCGCGAAAAATCTGGTTCCCCAGAAATCTGGTTCCCATTAGCTACTGTGCATGGGTAGACCAAAGAGATTAAAACCATCTCTTTGGGTAGACACGATACATTCTTTACCAGAAATCTTTAAAACTGGTTTTGAACGAATCATATATTCATGTTTTTATATAGTTTATTCTATTTAACGTGAAAATGTAGGTTTTGTTGTCCTTTTTCGTTGTGGATGACGTGTTAACGGTAGTGGTCACTAGTTACACGTCATAATGTATAATTTAAAGTAAAATACAGCATAAATTTCTATTAAAAATATAAATCCTTAAACATAAAGTTACGAAGTATATCGCATCTAACAACTGTTTTTTTTGGTCGGAAACAGAGTTATAGATTCCAACATAGCCTAAGTTGCCTGTGCTGGGAACCAGTTTTCTAGGGGAACCAGATTTCTGCGACACCAGGAGTAAACTGCGTAACTGGGTTGATATCATGATTAAAAATGGTTTGTAATTTTAAAGGAGAAAAATTTAAGCATGGGGGAATAATATGACGACACAAATAGTTTAACACGTCATCAAAGCGCTCTGTGACGTAAAACAACATAACACACTAACAACAACACGTGGAAAATTTAAATTTTCGAAACAAAACAACTTACCCGTGATGCAACAATGCGGTGTATGACGTCACTAAATCCAATATGGCGGCCATTCCTTTATACGGATAATTCCCTTATTCGCAACATAATTAAACTTTACGAAACAAAAGTTTTTGTTCTAACTAAAATAAACAGTAATAGTAATATATTTATTAACTGAAACTGTCTCATGTTTTGTCCCCATTTATTATACTCGTGCAACTCTTGTTCGCCACCTATTGGTGAGGATCAATAAAGCAACAGTACCAGCAGAGGGCGTAAGTGCATTTATTAAAGATATGACGAGGTGTTTTGGAACAAACCCAATATCCAACTAATGATTTTCTTTTTATTATGCTGTGTTTTACATATACATAATCTATTCTATTGAGCAAAACAAACTACTACACCCTCAAAATTAAACCTTACTGAAATACATAAGAAGTGTATTAATAAGTTGGTTATTTTAATTCTAGAATTTATTTCTTTTATTTCTTCCTTTCATTCCTGATGTAACAATGGTCAATCCAACCGACTGCTTTCCAGAAGATCGAACAACATTTCTAATGAATGATTGTATGAGTTACAATGTATGTAACTTGTTTGTCCTCGCATGGCGGGGCAAGGACCGTCGTATAACACGGGTGTTCTGTTTCATACACCTTGTGCCCGCTTACAAGTTACCACAAATGTAACTTATTTATCCTCGCATGGTGGAGCAACAACAGTTGTTATAACACAGGTGTTCTGTTTCATACACCTCGTGCCCGCTTACAAGTTACCACAAATGTAACTTATTTATCCTCGCATGGTGGAGCAACGACAGTTGTTATAACACAGGTGTTCTGTTTCATACACCTCCTGCCCGCTTACAAGTTACCACGTATGTAACTTATTTATCCTTGCATGGCGGGGCAATGACAGTCGTTATAACACAGGTGTTTTGTTTCATACACCTCATGCCCACTTAGGAGTTACCACGTATGCAACTTGTTTATCCTCGCATGGCGGGGCAACGACATCTGTTTTAAACGCCTCGTGCCTGCTTACAAGTTACCACATACTTGACAGCAAGTATGAGGTGTATAACTCGGCGGCGAGCATGAGGTACAACAAGCAATACCTTCTCCTTGCTTCATCGCTTGATTGTAGGCTGGGGGAACAATTCTGAAAATATTTCAAATTAAAAAAGTATTGTTTGAAAACAATAACATTTATCTCTTTGAATACGATAGCAAAGATCAAATTATTAAAACAATGAAGAAAAGGGATACGCAGCAAAATGACACGTGATGGGTAAAACTACTTGAGTAAAAATCTCAAATAAAAAGCGTGGCAGCTAAACCCAACATACAATCAACTCATATTGAGTTTTATAATTATCGCAAACTTACACAACTGGCTGAAGCTTGAATGTTTGTTGCTGCACTGAGATCGGGTTTCTTGAATGAGGTTGCGTCCTCGTCCCGTACACTAACCCCCACATCAAACAAAACATAATCAAACACTTCATAATTGTATCTGTGATGAAACAATGAACAATCACAATGCTTAATAGACAATGGTTTCCAAACCACAAACAAAGGGATTTAGCGTCGCAATTGAGGAAGTTGGATTTTTCTTAGAATTTCTAATTCAAACGTTTATTACTTGGTAGCGAGTATCACTTCTAAAGTTTGTTGCCGTTTAACAGAACAGACGTTGCCAACAATAGAAACTACACGAATGTAGAAAAGCTGTCAATGTTATTTCCAAGATTAAACTTTAATGAAATTTACGACAAATGTTTGGTCCATTGAAATATTAAATTTTAAATGAACATTTGTTTACACAGCGGACAGTTTGAACAGCACATTAGCAGCTCAAGAATTAGATCGCAACAATTATTATTAGCTATCTTGCCCAAAGACAAATATACACTAGTGGCAGCATTGAGCTGTAACTGTCCTTGACACAACCACTTGAAACACCAAGTCACGTATTACAACGTACAAGTAATTGTATATAATGTGCAACCTGTCAATCAAACTTTAAATGACATCATCATGACATAATACATTAATATTATTTATCTATTCGGAAACGATAGCAAACATCAAATTAATTAAAATAACGAAGAGGTGGGGATTTGCAACAAAACCCCAGTCTTTCTACACATTATGACACAATAAACACAATATTTATGTTTTCAAACACGACAGCAAAGAATTAATCATACAATCTACTTACTTGTTATTACACATGGGGGACCATTATAGTGGCAGCAACGAGCCTCGAACCCGGTATCCTGTAGTCTAGAATCGAACATACATAACATGCATGGTCAATACACATGGTTGTTCATTCTCATTGTATTACTCTGTTAAAACAAATTCATAAAAATCTAATATAATATAGTTGACATATTATAGCAATGGTAAATACCAACAACAAATTACAACGTTAACATAATAATACGGCAGTAACTTTATGGGGATTCAATAATATACTGATGATGTCTTGGCAAAGGACGATGTTTATACTAGGTAACCAATGTATATAAAACAATGTATATAAAAATAACATAAATATTAATAATGAAACAACACAATAATCATTACGTCACAATCAATTTTTGTTGCTAATTCCCAAACCTGCAAGTTTTATTCTCATTCAACATGGCAACCAAACTCCCCAATGTAAATCAAGGGCGACATCTTGCGGTGGTAACTGTATTGCAAGGCTGTCACCAGGTGGCGGAAAAGAGCTTGTTTCATTATGGGAGCATATACTGCGTTAGACATCTCATGACGTCACTTATCATTTCGCAGTACATTTCCTTCTCGTGACGTAACAATATCAAACATCTCACATCGTTACGTCACTATCGACAAAGACGTCACAATATCCCATCTTGTTATTTTGACGTCACAACCGCACAATTGGAGACATTCGAAGTTCGCGATGCGTAAGTGACGTCACAGGCCGCATTGTGACATAGAAAAACGAGGTAAATAATTTGTACAAAAATGTTTATTACGAAACAATGATGAACATCTATCGCTACCTAGTGGTGGCTTCGGTTCGCAGCATTTAGTGGCAGTGCGACATAGAAATAATATAAAAATGAAGCAGGTGGTGACGTAACAATTGAAGACAAATGGGTATGACGTCACAAACGAACACAATGGTGAAGAACAAAGGTGATTATTGAGCGCTGACCATCTCCAGTGTTGCCGGATGTTCTTTACCTCGAAGATTCAAAACTTTACCAGTGTTGCTATCTGTAAATATGAGTTTATCATCCTAAATTATCATCCATACATAAAAACAATCACCCACAAAGTTACATAGGTGGTAACAACAATAGTTAGCGGGCACAAGGTGTAAAAAACAGAACACCCGTGTTATAACGACTGTCACCATACATACATATAACACAAACGATAAGTTACAACACCTACCATTATGGTGCTGTTGGCCAAACTTCCAGTGTTGATTGTATTGTTGATATCCATAATCCACAAACTCACCTGCGATTAAACGTTAGTATTACTCTTCGAACACGATAGCGAAGACTAAATTGTTTAAAACAACCAGGAGAAGGGAATTAACAGCAAAAGTAAAGATGTTAAACACGTTGTAACTACCCCGTGGTTGCTGAACCAAACATGAGTTTTATTGAAATAAATTACGATGTAACTGAAAGAAAATAATCTTTATGACATCACACCTCTCTACCCCCACCTACCTGTCGGAGCGTACGCGGTTGTGATCGGGGCAAAACTTGACCCAGAGTAACCCCCACTGTTGCTGGGTGAAACTGTCGCGTTTGCAGTGTTGGTTTGTGATGTCATTGGGCTGATTGTGACATCACAGTTAGCTCGAGGTTGATTGTGAGGTAACACTGTGAAAAGTATTTTTACAAAAATATTATTTGTCTCTTCGAATACAACAGTGAAGATTAAATTAATTAAACAACGAAGAGAAGAAAATTAAAAGCAAAACGACAGTCGTTAAAACACGCTATGGGTAAAATCTACTTGAGTAAAAATGACCAAAAACCCGAGATGGATATATAGGATTTCCATGTTTCTCAAACAATAGGGCATTGTTATCGAATATTGCGCAATAACTTAATCCTACCTCTCTGCTGCCACCCAGTGGTAACTGATATTTACACAAGGTCAAATGACTGTTTGTTACGTAACAATCACTAAAAGCTTCTAAAGTGATTCGTGCATTGTGATGTCATAGTTAAGATGAAATATTACGCAACAGTAGATATACTGCGGGGTAAGATGGTTAGGGCGTAATGTCCCATATTTGCTAGATCGTGTTTTAAACAGTTACCAGCGTTCTTTCGTGAGGAAACGGTTTTCTAATTATTTAAATATTTATGTTTATTACTAAATGAGGGGATGTAAGAAGAATGAAACATGAACCTTCTTACCCCAACTTACTATATATTGGTTTAGAAAGCGAATGACTTTTTATTTTTATGGTGAAATTGTGATGTCACGGATGTCATAAGCATGCATTATGATGTCATAGATAGAATGAAATACCTGATTGTGATTGGTTGGTTTGATAATGACGTGATGATGATGTCGTTGTGATGTAACAATGGTAATTATGAGATGTAGGGGGGAGGAAAGATGGGACAGGGGGTAAGACGGTACGGGGTTGGTAATCGTCATTATATGGGGGTTGTGGGTGAAAGTAGGGTTCCTGGGGTGGGTAAGGGGGGTAACGGGTGTCGTAAGTTGAAAACTGGGTTGTTTGGTAGTTTGTGGGGTAGGTGGGTTGTGTGGGGGGGAATTGGGGGGCTTTGGGGTAAGTAATGGGTTGGGTGGGGGGTTGTTTGGGGAGTGGGGGGTCTACAGGTTGGAGGGGGGTGAGTTGCGTTTCCGGGGATGCAGGGTTAGGGGTGTTGGGGTTGGTATCGGGGGTTGTACGGGAGTTAGAGGGGGGTGCCGTCTCCTCCTTCACAAAAACTTTACCTTCGGGTGATTTTTGCGCTGGGGTGAATGATGGGGTTAATGGGGTGACATGTAACGGGTGAAAAGGGGATTTACCTGGGTAAGTAGCTACGTTGGGTGAATTCGTTGAACCGCGACAATCGTACGAATAATCCAATCCCTGGAACATAGAAATAATACAACATATAAAGACAGAAATATTATAAATAACGTAAACATAGAAATAATATACAGTTATAAACATAAATAATCAACATAGCCATTTTAAAATACTCAGCAACAGTACATGTACAGTAACAAATGGTCATGCTAATTAACATTGGGAAGAGAATTGGCAGCAAAACAACATTCTTATAAAGTGTGGTTGATAAGAAACAAATATTATTTCAATGTTGTTTATGTTTAATACGAAATTAAAGAACTTAAAAAAACTTTCATAAAAGTTTAAATTGTAAAAGCATGAAGATAACGTATAATTTGCCCACAAACCGATAGTTTCGATTAAAATGGCGACGAGCGGTGTAATTTGTGCTTTGTTTGGGACCCTGGGACCCATTTCATTATCCTGCGGATTATGGCAGCGCAAAACCCATTGTTGCGTAATAATGGGGCTTGTGACTCCTGGATAAAAGAGAGAGAAAGGAGGAAAAGAGAAAAAAGAGAAAAAGATGAGCAAAGAGTAGGAGCAGTTTCACCACTCCTAATTTTGTGGGGAAAATTTTGAAATATTTTTGAACAATTTCGTTTTACGAGTGAAACGAATGTTTCACAACATTATATATTGTTTCTATGAATTTAATTTAAACGAAACAAATCTTGTTCTGTTTGCTCGGGTGACTTTATTGTAACAGGTGGCACGGACGATGATAATTAATAAGGTAAACACCGAGTTGCCACGGAGATGAAATTATTTTTAATTTTTATTATAAATTTTTCTTTATATTCTTAACATATTGACAAGTTTTACAATTCTGTTTGAACATTAGTTTGTTATAACATGGCCTACATTGTTACACGTAAATTACTTTGTTAAACTGTGATTATGATGTCACAATCCTCAACCAATGGAGCGGAACGTGATTAAAATTATTTTCAACTTTATTTATTTTATTCACTTTTTTTATATTTCTTGTTTTGAACGTTAAACACATTTTAAAGTGTAACGTATAAACTATGATTATGATGTCACAATCCTAAACCAACGATGCGCGAAACACGATTTTAGTTGTCGTGACAACACGGGATATTTAGGGTTAGTGGGTTGGGGGGTGATTCACCCCCTCGTACACCTGGGGCGTGGTATATGATATCTATGTTTATCGCTTAACATCGGAAATACTTTGGTTGAAACATGATATAAGATATCTATGTGTACAACCAAGCTTTGACGCTCTTTCCCACACCTTATATTTATAACGGGTTTTAACGACTGTAGTTTTGCTGATAGTTCGAATTCTCTTCTTTGTTTTTATCATCTTCACAATCATGTTTAAATAGATAAACACATTTATGTTATTTCTATGTTACCTTGTTTTCTTTACGAACGAAATTCATCTGAGAAGTCACATGACTTGATTGTTGCATTGTGGGTAATGCTGTGGTCGATGAAGCGAATCTATTGAAACCGTTCATGCGCGACACCTGCCCGATGTGCTCGCTGTAGTTGTCTAAGAATGATATTTCTATGTTTATTAAATATTCATAAAAAATACATTATGACATCATCATTGAAAAGTTGTGGTTGGAAAATATTTTTTGTAATCAAAATTTATTTAATGTGTTGACTGAAATTTAAATATTTTGCTGTTTGATATAATATGTTTATGTTTCAACCGTACTAAGGTCTCATAGGATTTAAGAAAATACAAAACTTTTGTGAAAAATATTTTGTCTAGTTTAATTTTATTTAAATATTTATAAATGTTATTTTTATGGATTTACTTCGGCACAAAGTTTATACTGTCGGCGAAGTTAACTATGACATCACAACCGCTTGATTGTGATGAAACACCTTGTCCTTGTGATGTCATAGTGATCTAATTATCTACAAACTACAATGTTACTTGTCTGATGTCATTATCGTCAATTATGATGTCATAGTAACACCATCCTTGGTACGTGGTGTATCAATGAACAACTTAAGTTTAATTTTGTTGTTGATGTTACCAGGTATAACGTAATATTAGAATCATTTCTTTTACAGAAAATGTTTAAAACATCAAACTGTTAATATTTCATCTTTCATACATCAAAACAACAGGAGTGATTACACATTTCATATGTTATTATTTCAACAAAACCTAATATTTTTAACTTTTACTAAAAGTCTTGGTAGCTTTCATATATTATGTAATAATAAAAATATCTCTCCTTGTAAAAATATATAATTGTACCAACATTTCGTCTGCTGTACAGCAAGGCATAACCAGGGTATTACTGTTTCTTTAACAAAAGATTAAGTTTTCATATTTAATTACTAACTTTTGGCAGCCCCACATAAATAATTGAATCACCCATAATTACCCCGGGCGTGGTTGGCAGCGAGCATGAGGTTAAAAGGTGAATCATAGAAATTATTTTCACACATTCACCAAAGTAAATTGTTGCACAGTAGCCCAACGAAACTTAGCAACCGAATACTTTGATAATCTCTTGTTAAAAATCAAGAAGCGTAACGCTGGCATAGAAATCTTATATAATTTAGGAGCGACCTCAATTACTGGGAAACCGAACACCCCGTCCTTTCATCTGCCGGCAATTTCGCAACCACCGACCAAATTATGTCGATTAATGCCCCAGTTGTGCCGCAAATCCCCTCATTGTTACATCATAAACACAACAATCACCCTTCGTAAAATAAAATTCTAAAATTTTTTGATTCAATTCTAGATTTTTGTGAATCATTGTTTGTTGTCTGTGATGTCACAATGTTAGTTATTACATCAACAGTAACCTGAACAATGAAGTTTGTTATGCAAACAATCGTTTGCGACTGTCTCAGACTCTTTTGTGATTAGTCCAATCAAGAAATGGGGTTTGTGATGTCATAAACCAGAACAATCGACAAAAATAGTAATTTAAAAATTACAAACTTTTTTTAAAAATTTTTACTTAAAATATTTTTTGAAGCGAATAATTATAAAAATAATGTTTTTATGTTCCACTCACCGTTATGATTATAATGGATCCCATTTTCGGCTTGTTTATAATGTGTTGGGTCTGTTTCAGTGGTGGGGGGGTTATGTGGGGGAAGGGGGTTGTGGGGTAACCTTAATATATCGTTAATCGTGTACGTTCCGCGAATCTCGTGTTCCATTAATATCGGACCGTTTGTGTGGATACCTGGGGGGGGGGTGGTTTAGTATTACTATATTCTATATGGGTGAGGTTATATGGGGTGTTAGTCCATTAACCTAATTCCCTCTTCTTTATTGCTGTATTTAAAGAGATAAATAAAATATACATATATATATACATATAAAAAAGTATATAAATTACCCAGCGATGACGGCGTCATTGGGACCATGAGTTGTTGGTGCGACTTTGCATTTTCTGCAGCTTTGTTTCGGACAATCCTAAACAACAACATTATGACATCATAATAAACATTATGACAAAGTTATTAGTTTTGATTTTTACTGATTTAAGAGTTACAAATATTCAACATAGATATCTTATATAAATGTAATCTAGCATAGAAACCCTGTCCCTATATAACCGATGCATTGTGACATCACAACCCCGATTATCCACCAACAATGCACCGTGTGACCTCATAAACCCATATAGTTACCTGGTATTAACAAACCAGTCATCTGGAAAATCTCAGAGGATTTTAATTTAAACAAAACGGGAGGCAACATAAACATCTTATAAATAGAATCTTATTTTAACGTTGGTGGCATTTAAATTGTTACCCCACCCTCTATATATATATGTACCACCTTACCCCACCCTCTATATATATAAGTACCATCTTACCCCACCCTCTATATATATATGTACCATCTTACCCCACCCTACTATATATATATATGTACCATCTTACCCCACCCTACTATATATATATATGTTCCATCTTACCCCACCCTACTATATATATATATGTACCATCTTACCCCACCCTACTATATATATATGTACCATCTTACCCCACCCTACTATATATATATATGTACCATCTTACCCCACCCTACTATATATATATGTACCATCTTACCCCACCCTACTATATATATATATGTTCCATCTTACCCCACCCTACTATATATATATGTACCATTTTACCCCACCCTACTATATATATATGTTCCATCTTACCCCACCCTACTGTATATATATGTTCCACCTTACCCCACCCTACTATATATATATATATGTTCCATCTCACCCCACCCTACTATATATATATGTACCATCTTACCCCACCCTACTATATATATATGTTCCATCTTACCCCACCCTACTATATATATATGTTCCATCTTACCCCACCCTACTATATATATATGTACCACCTTACCCCACCCTACTATATATATATATGTTCCATCTTACCCCACCCTACTATATATATATGTTCCATCTTACCCCACCCTACTATATATACACATGGGAGAAATCTTCCCCATGAATTACAAACATGTCTGGTTAGTTTATAAATACCCGCCCCCTAATTAGGGGGTTAGTGGGTTTACGTGGCTGAGTCACCCAATATTTCATGGAATTGTTCTCAGGTCATGTGTTCTACTATGTCATAATGAAGCATTATGATGCAACAGGAAGTGACAAGCATCATTATGACATCACAAAACAGGAAGGGGAAATCAGAAATGAGAAAATTACTTAAAAATATTTTTGTTTTTTTTACATAATATAAATTTTAATACTGTTATGATTTTGTATGTTTTTAAGTTAACACTTTATACACAAAACACAATTTCGGGTAATTTTTAGAAAATATTTAAAAAAGTTACAAATATCCTCGTATTATATAAATACATATACATATAGATAACTCACCTATTGATCGAACTAACACTGGGTACATTATCATGGTCACAAATTCCCTCACTCAACAATCGGTCTCGTATCTCCCAAGCAAACATAGTTGGATTCTGTCGTTTATAATCACATATCTTCTCCACTACCCGAGGTGTAGCTACCTTAGGTTTGCTTCCACCGATAACACCAGGTCGGATGCTGCCTGTCTCGTAATATCTGGTGGAAGTGAATACAAGTTTAACCGAGGTAATTCATATATTGGCCATACTATATATTTATCTCTAATATTAAATATATATATTCCCCCGCAACAATAATGAGAATATATAGTTAGTTTATGAATCTCTGATTACGTTACCAAAGATTAATTAACTAAAACAACTAAGAGAAGTCGATTGGCAATCTTACAAATAAATAATATGTTAAATTTTCTAACTTGTTAGGTACTGTTGAAGTATAAAACTAGGATAGATATGACGTAACAGTAGCATTTGTTCCATAATAAAGCTTCTAGAATGTTACCATTGTGACGTCGTAATTACGACACAGTTTGTTCAAATTATTAGAAGGTTATAATTTGTGCCGTTATAATGTGGGTTGTTCGTAATAATAGGGATACCAGCAATGCTAAATAAGCTAAAAATACATGTTGTGTAGAATGAATTAGTGTTTAACTTTTTAAGTTATGTCACAAACTTTAATCTTATGTCATATACACTTCATCGTTACGTCACACACTTTATTATTACGTCACAAACCTTGCTAATATCTTGCTTACACAACCATGCGACACCCGGAGTTGTCTAGCAATGTCACAAGGTCGAACCCCTATGTGTGCTTGGTCCACTATTTGTTGTCGGACTTGGTCGGGTAATGGTCGGCCGTTCACGTAAACCCCGCCCAACTGGTTCACCCCACCGTGCCCTGGAATATACGGGGTTAGGTTATTGTATGTAATGTAATATTGAGCGTTATAACACGGGTGCTCTCTGGGTAATTGATGTGTTTGTCAAAAAAGTTAAAAATATTCGCAATAAATTATAATCGGTAATCGCGACGACTGTCTATTAGTTACGATGTTATTTGCGCCAAAACAAAAACTCTTCCTATCATTGTGAAGCAGAATTCACCAAGCGTTGGATTGTTCACCCACTAATAGGGAACGTGAGCTGGGTTTAGACCGTCGTGAGACAGGTTAGTTTTACCCTACTGATGAAGTGTTGTTGCGACAGTAATCCTGCTCAGTACGAGAGGAACCGCAGATTCAGACATTTGGTTCATGTGCTTGGCTGATAAGCCAATGGTGCGAAGCTACCATCTGAGGGATTATGACTGAACGCCTCTAAGTCAGAATCCCGCCTGGAAAGCGACGATGCGTTCGTGCCTCGGCCTCGAGAGGCATAGTTAGTCGGCCCGAAGGGTCGTCGGTAGAGCCCATATCCGAACGAAGAGTCCGCGGCAAGTGTCGGACTCGCAGTCGGTTGATCCTCCTGCTCGAATGGCGGGGTGCTAAATCATTCGCAAACGACCTAGTTGAAGATCGGGGTGTCGTGATCATTAGAGCAGTAATCTCACTGCGATCTGTTGAGAGTAAGCCTCAAGATCTATCGGTTTGTCCGGCCAGTAGCTCGGACGAAAGCTACTGGCCGGATTTTCGCTACCGTATTTGAGGAGATTTTTATCTCTTCAAATACGGTAGCGAAAATAAAATTAACTAAAACAACGAAGAGAATGGAATTTGCAGCAAAACGACAGTTGTTAAAACACGCTATGGAAAAAGTGTCGAATAAAAACGTGGTCGCTAATTTATAAATTTCAAGAAATAACTTTCTCCATAACTAACAAACCAGAGCTAAGTCACTAAAATTTTAAAATGTTTTTCTAAAAATATTGAAACAAAATGGCGACCGGCTGTGGTTGGGTTTGGTTTCCGGGGTCGGATGGGTAAAGTCTGGGACTAGTTTACCCAATTACATGGCTGGAAGGGGGGTGTTAATGTTTCAAACATGGGGGGGGGGCGGGGGGTTATTGTTTTTCATAAATTTAAATTGCTCTGAGTTTGTGTAAAATATTAAAACATATGGAAAATGTGTCACAAAATAATTAATTTTTTTTTATGAAAAGATAAATATTATATATTAAAAATATTCGATCAATACTACTTTGTTGTGATCCTGTAATATGAGAATATTGATTGTCGTTGAAAATATGGGTTGTTACAATAAATATTAAACAAACGTTTTATAATGGATGGAAAATGACTTAATTGAGGAATTACTCCCGAATGTTGGCGCGATTACGCGACGCGGTTTCCAAATATGGACAAGATGACTCTATTGGAATGCGACCACTAGTGAGGGGGGGGGGTCTGTCTTTTAACAAAAATCGGAAATTTTGTCACATTGAGAAAAATCGGGCAAAGGACAATCCGTATTATGACGTAACTGTGTTTATTATTACGCAAAAATAAAATAGAAATAATGTTTAAATGTCTGTAACAAAGTATGCTCACCGCAAAGTTAAATTAGTTTTAAATATTTCTATATTTCCTTTTTTCAATCGCTGTAACAAAGGCGGAAAGTAAAAACAACAATCGTTGAATAAAACAGAATTATAAAATTTATTCGATATAAAAGGCGTGACCGTTACACCTTACAAACAGTATAACGTTGGATACAATTTAAAATTAAAGTTTTATCCGTAAGAACAGGTTTACTTAAAGTTCCCGCATTTCCCACGCCGTCCGTTAAGTTTCGGTCAATTAAATTCCTACAAGCAACCAACAACAAGTTCAAAACAAGCACAAACTACAAATTATACGCTCTATTGAACGTAAGTGAGCCGTGTTACGTCACAATACAGAAAGTTGATTTAAATTTAAGCGCCAAAATATTTGATTATAAAACATGTTTTATATTTTAAGTGAAAACTGATTTTTTAATTAAATTAAAACATTTTTTTGCGTGTCGAGGCATCGACGAATTCATATCTTCGCGACAATGAACAATTATTCGATTGTTTATGTCATAACACGCAGTTTGTTTGTAGAATCAATCGCTTATGATGTCATTATATAGACATTTTTTATTCATTAATTAAAAATTCGATTATTACAAAATAAAAGCGCGAGTCGCGCTCTGGTTGTTACGTCACAATATCAATTGAATCAACTTTATCAGACCGTTACGTCACACGCTGGCATCAACGTGACGTCATTGATGGATGACGTATGAACTTATGACGTCAATTATACTTCACGGTCTAGTTGGTAACCAGCGCGCCACCAAGCGACAAAATCTTATGAGGTCAATATATAATGACGTCACAATTAATTCATTTTCGAAAATTATAGAAATATTTCTACAAATTCGTCGAAACATCGAAATATTTTGTTAAATAAACAAAGAATATTTAAAGGGCGGAAAATATTTAAAACAAAATGGCGTCGATGCAAAATCTTAAGACAGTTAATGATTATGACGTAATAAAGCACGCGCTTGATAAAAATGAAGACATCCGAGAGTCATTGTTCACGATTGTTGACTTCATAACAGAATAATTGTCAACTACTCGAGCGTCGATGGCCAATTTAAGATTTTCAAGTTTTTTTTTTTAACTTTTACAAAATATATTTTATTGAATAAAAATGTTTCCTGTTTTATTTAATAATGAAGAGATTTCACCAAAGCTATAATGAATATTTGTGACTGGTATCCGCCATTGATGGGCCCCGTATAAAAACAATGGCGTTCCACTTTCCAACAACTAAAATCACAAAGTTTGTTGGGGAGGGAAGGAATGTTAATTGAACGGCAGTGTTGACCAAAACAATTAATTATGTTAATTGGAAATTAATTGTGCATCACTGAAATATAAATTTAAAAAAAATTATTTAATTAAGTCATGGACATCGTATATTATGTTGTTTTAATAGAAATAAAATAAAACAATAAACAATCAACGCTGGTTTGTCATAACTTGTTTATTCTATCAAGGGGTCGAGTGTTCGCGCGCACCTGCTTATTATGACGTCACAAGTAACTCAAATTATGACGTCGCATAAAACAATAATCGAAAGTTTGCTAACAATGATCATAGTGAGATCATAATGGGTTCATTATTACGTCATTAACACGAACAAATTACACCCAGCTACGCCACAATAGTGTTTGTTACGATTCAAGACATTCTGACGTAACAAACTCACTTGTTTTATTATAGAACAGGCTACAAGTTTTATTTATGACGTCATAGTAGGCTTGGAAAATTTAGAACACGGTTAAATCGCGATTAGTGATTGTGACGTAACATTAGATTGTTACGTCACAAACAAATGCTTCGTCACAATCACTGTGAGTCAGTTTTAGGGAATTTTAAACAAAAGTTTCAATTTTTTATAAAATGTGTTAATGTTGCGACAAAGTTTAACCGAAAACATCGAAAATAAACCGATTATTCTAAAATTCCACAAATTTCAATGAAAATTCATCATTGTCATATATTTTATGACGTCACAATACAATATTATTACACAGTGTTAATGTATAGTTACGTCACAATACCAGTAGTTTCGCCCGCGATGCGAGGTCGAGTGGAAGTGTCATGACGTCACAATAGACACTTAGCGGCGAAGACAATGAAAGTTCGCTACAAATGTTTCACCGAAGACACGAATGTGAGGATAAACAACGGATGGTATACCCGCTGTATAAACAACCGTGGATAAATAGCGAACATTGTACTGTTATAAACAACAAACATGTTACAGGGATAAAAGCCGAACATTATACCAGGATAAACATCAAACAGACATCCGACCTATTTAAACAAATCGCCTTTCCACCAAATGTTTAGAAATTCTAGAACATTCGACACAGGATGACAATTGAAACAAATTGTTACGTCACAATTACACCGGAAAGCCGAGATTTTGTTCTGTGACGTCATAAAGTAACAATTTATTTTATTACCGAACAATCACCTTACATATGACGTCACAAACGTTTATTCTAACATCATAAACACGAATTATCCGCTGGCGTCGCTATAATCGCGATGTTTCAAACTAAACTAACATTCTAGATCTCACCTTATTACGTCACAATACCCGACAATCCCTTGATCATTATTACTTGTTACGTCATAGAGAAAACTTAGTTAACGATTTAACAAAAATCTACTATGACGTCATAATCTTATCCATTGGATACGAAATAAAAACCTGTGTTTAAAATTTCTTTGTGACGTAATTATGAGCATTGTGACTCCACCATACACGGGAATAATAGCAGGGGTTACTCGAGGTCAAATATTCGAATAATTTTCGTGAGATATAAAAGTTTGGAACGGCGGGTGGTTTTCCCATGCTCGCTGTCGAGTTATAACATGGGTGTCTTCTTATACACCAGACACACATGGTGTTTTCATACACCTCATGCTCACTGCCAAGTTATAACATGGGTGTCTTCTTATACACCAGACACACATGGTGTATTCATACACCTCATGCTCACTGTCAAGTTATAACATGGGTGTCTTCTTATACACCAGACACACATGGTGTATTCATACACCTCATGCTCACTGCCAAGTTATAACATGGGTGTCTTCTTATACACCAGACACACATGGTGTATTCATACACCTCATGCTCACTGTCAAGTTATAACATGGGTGTCTTCTTATACACCAGACACACATGGTGTATTCATACACCTCATGCTCACTGTTGAGTTATAACATAGGTGTCTTCTTATACACCAGACACACATGGTGTATTCATACACCTCATGCTCGCTGTCGAGTTATAACATGGGTGTCTTCTCATACACCAGACATACATGGTGTATTCATACACCTCATGCTCACTGTCGAGTTATAACATGGGTGTCTTCTTATACACCAGACACACATGGTGTATTCATACACCTCATGCTCACTGTCGAGTTATAACATGGGTGTCTTCTTATACACCAGACACACATGGTGTATTCATACACCTCATGCTCGCTGTCGAGTTATAACATGGGTGTCTTCTTATACACCAGACACACATGGTGTATTCATACACCTCATGCTCGCTGTCGAGTTATAACATGGGTGTCTTCTCATACACCAGACATACATGGTGTATTCATACACCTCATGCTCACTGTCGAGTTATAACATGGGTGTCTTCTTATACACCAGACACACATGGTGTATTCATACACCTCGTGCTCACTGTTGAGTTATAACATGGGTGTCTTCTTATACACCAGACACACATAGTGTATTCATACACCTCATGCTCGCTGTCGAGTTATAACATGGGTGTCTTCTTATACACCAGACATACATGGTGTATTCATACACCTCATGCTCGCTGTCGAGTTATAACATGGGTGTCTACTTATACACCAGACACACATGGTGTATTCATACACCTCATGCACGCTGCCGAAATATGACAAGTTTACAAATCGTGACGTCACAATATTTAGTGTCACAGCTGGTATCGCGTCTTGCGCGCTTTCCAACAATGCCTCTTATGGAAAGCTAAGTGACGTAACAATGGTACTTCAAGGGGTATAAGGTGTGGTCTGTGACGACATAAGCACTCCTATCTACCAACAATGCAAATCCCGACATTATTGTTACGTCATCAAAATATATGAAACGTCATCGTGACGTCAAACATGAAAGCGAACTCATAACAAACCGACGTGTGGTCGATATTCACCCGTATTGATGCGGCGTGTAATTTAAACTGTTCAAAGCGTTTCATGAAACTGTGTGAGGATGACAACAGGTCCCGTGTGGATAAGAAACGGAAATCGCGATTTGACCGGAAAATAATCGGCGATTCTTCTCACAGTTATGACGTAACAATCGGGTTTGTTTCAACAAATTTTAACAATCGTTAAATCAACAATATTATGACGTAACAAGAACCAAAACGAAGAAACCGCGATATTTTAACAGGAAGTCACTTCCGCTTGTTTATGACGTAATAAAAAACATCGCGCGAAATTTTATTTTACCAAATATAGATATATTATGACGTCACGGTGATATTCTTTTCCGTAACAAACCAAGTATTATGGTGACGTCATTTACGCCCATTGTAGCAACACTATAGCGTGGAATCGCGTCACAGGTCAACTGCACCCGTGGGGTTCGAATAGTAATTATCGAATAATTAAGAAAACATTAATTGTTTAATTAACCTGATCTTGAAGGGGTGAGTGAGGCCGCCATTCCTGATCCCACGAATGGATGTCCCACACTGGATGGTCCAACCGCCATTGCTGATCCCCAGTTCATATTCAAACTTACTAACACCTGTGTGACGTAATACATGATGATGTCATAATGCAGTGACGTCAGAAAGCTAATTTTGCGATAAATAGACAAAATGCGGTTGCTGTATGACGTCGTAACGCTTACTACGTAACAATGCATAAGAATTCTACAAAATAAATAATTATCCCTAAATCTTTTATGACGTAACAAACCCTAGTTATAGTGATTATTCTGCAACGATCACCCAACAGTGAAAACTTCGAAACTTTTAACTTTATGGAAGATGCGAAGATTTCACTCCAACATATAAGAGACAGGGTGGAAAAAAGGGAGTCGCCTTTTTCTATCGCCGCTCTCGTTTTTTTTAAGCTCTCTCTTCAAATTTAGGCGTAGATTTTACCCCGAGCTACGTCATTATCATGCTACGTCATCACAATATTATTACGTAATACATTAGGACGTCAGCATTTCTAATTAGTTATTATTTCGTCACAAGTAACAAAAACGTTGACAAACGAAGACGCGAAATTCGTTTATGACGTCACAATAGTTTAGTCTCAAAAGCTAAACAATTCTAAAATTTAAACAAATAAAGCGACTTGACCCCTCTGACGTCACAAGTTAATTTGTTCCGTCCGATTAACTATGAAACAATAAACATTGTACACGTCATAATACGTAACGCGATAACTTCCGCTCTTAATCCACGATTGTGACGTCACTTACCTCATGCACTTGTTTCATTATGACGTCACACAGCGTACTGTCAGTTCGACGCAGTTGGACTTCGGCGTGGCGGCGTCTACAGAACAATCAAATTAAAATCAAATTTCATTTATTACGTCACTAGTATCGCGAGTTCATCATTAAGCAACACGGATATGACGTAATCAAAGTTCAGAAATATATTTTATTATGACGTCACAGCACAAAGCGACTTACAATTATAACAATTACAAACAATGCGAACTGTAATTCCAACAATCGCTAGCGCCCACGTGCGGATGAAAATATCTGAAACTGAAATTCTGGAAAATAAAAACAGGATTAAAATACCTTCATAGTTTATGTGGCTGGCGTTGGTGGAAAGCCACTACGGCACGACAAGCCCCCAGCCAATGGTAGTGGGTTTCTACTCTGGTGAGAAACCCTTTGCTGGATAGACCTTACCCAAGCAAGGAAAAGAAACCCATAGACAAAAACAGTCACACCAACAAGCATTCACCGTCAAACGAAAAGTTGCAAGTCTCACAGAAAAGCCCTGCAGTGCGCACGCCACCAAGTGCCCACCTGCAAGAAGTCTAAAGCAAACAACGGCCCTGCATCACCCGACCGCTTATTGAGAAAACATCTTGGTACCGCGATACTCTCGTCGTATCTTCGCACAATATAATATCGTCCGGCTGTTACGCACCGCACCGACCGTTACGACATACTGTGGCTGTTACGAACCGCAAAGCGGCGACGTCCACGTAACAAACCCGCAACTGTAACGTAACTAAGCCGACCGTGACGTAACCGCACCGAACGCAGGGTCATGACGTAGCTGACCCACCGCATCGACGTAAAGCGTAATTGTGACGTGGCCATCGTAACAATTATGCCAAACGCGATGTTGTGTTAAATAATTTAACTTTAGCGGTGTGTTGGGGACTTTATACTAATTTAATTTATTAAAGAATTAAAGGAATTTAAATATTGATATTACTCGAGTATATGTATACTGGGACAGCGTTCTCGCAAAGCAAACCGAGACACTACAAAACCGCTGTAAGATTCAAGTCCCGACAGACAAAACACTCGGAAGGAATGAACACTACAGTAGATGCTAATCTTTATCAAGTATTGTTGCAACAATTCCTTTGCATTTGTTTCAAAGACATGTAGAAGCACTGAGAAGTGCTTGGGGACATAGCTGGCAACATTAGGCCCAGCAAAAACAAAAGCTGGCAACACTGTAAGAGTGCACTAGCTGACACACACATAAACAAACACACTCATACTTTAAGACTAAACCTAAACCACCTGAAACCGACATCCTTTATCGGCGTCTTTGATCTTCTTTCTTCGGCATACACACCTAATTAAGCCTATACACACCTATAATCGGCCTATACACACCTATAGTAGGCCTATACACACATATATAGGCCTATACACACATATATAGGCCTATACACGCTTAAGCCTACAAACACCTCAAACCGGCATCCTTATATTGGCGTCTTCGTCTTTGTTCTTCGTCTGTAAAACAAACGTTATTTAAATTAATATGATCTTCGTGTGGTTGGGCAACAGACATGACAGGGGGTATCTAGATTAACTTAATCACTTCATACGTTCGTTACTTTACATAAGACACGCACACTACAGTAAAATTAAATTTATTTTGAGGTAAATTACCTTGCGCTTTTTTTCTCGTCTTTTTTTGTCTTGTCTGTAACAATCAGAAATATTATTAGACAATACATGCTTGTTACGTCATAATCACCTTCTGCACAACGATGAATTCTTCAGCGATGTCGATTCCTCTGTGACGTCACATACCATGTTCTATAAATATGAAATATGGAAACAATTGATATTATGACGTAAAAATGAACTTACGAAGCAGGCTCTTCTGTTACGTCATCACTGCTTCTGTGACGTCACACCATCGATGTTTCTAGAAAAGAGCTTATGTACGTAATAATGCCAATTGTGATTTATACTTTACCAATTCTTTGATCTTCTTGCTTCGCGCTCATAGCGCAAATATAATTAGAATATACAAGTAATGTGCCTTGCGTCGACACAAAACGCGCATGGGGCCCCATGAAAAAAATTACGAAACGCACGCGTATAACAAACCGCATTGTGACGTGACAAGCAGAAAGTATGACGTCATAAACAGCTACAATTAAGCGTATATCACGAACAAATAATAATGACGTAACGAATCGGTATTGTGACGTAACTATAACAGCAACTGCAACGTCGCGAGTGACGCAATAATTCTATGACGTATAATGATAATAAGTATATGTCTAACTTTTAAGCGAAGGCGAAGTGACGTAATAATGCGAGTGACGTAATAAAGAGATCGCTGGTACGTGTATCTACAATAAAAGGTAAAGTTAATAATAGTTAAACACAAGGCACATTACTATGTTAGTATAATATATGATATAAATATAGTTACTATATATAGTTAGTAGTGGTGCATATAATGGTTAGTAATATAATAGCAATGCAAGTAATCAAATACTTAACTCAAGCCTTGCCGTACGACTTGTTGAAACTTCTAACTTGTAACCTGGTGTGGAACCAACTTCATCTAAACTGCAAACGTGGTGTGAAGAAGGCGTTTTAAGCGAGCCAATAAGCGACAAGCATCGCATCACGTGGGGTAATCAACGTTATCAGCTGGTGCGAGGTGTAAGTCACGTGACTACCTGAAATGCACACTATTACGTAATAATCAGCAATTATGACGTCACACACGACGTGTGCCGCTCGCTTTGCCCGCCTACTCTGGCAATGCTTGCAGAAATATCTGAGTTTATGCTAATATACTGTTCTATATAGGTGTAGCAGTCGGGATTTGCTATGTGCAAACCACGCAGCCTGATATGCACCGACCCTACACTAGGTCACTAGGACTTCCGCACTTAAGCGAACGCGACGCCTCACAATGCCTTCTTCCGGTTCTCCCAATAAACACACGAATTGCAAAGCGACGGTTCTCTGTTAAATGAATGAAATGAATGAATATCACTTAACAGAAGAGGTGAAACTAATAAGGTAGTACGGTATATAAACAGTTCACATAGGAAAACAACATTAGCACCAAATTAGGCTTAATTAACACGTTTGAGGTAACCAATGAATAATAGTACACGTACCAACTTGTTAGGCGATCAGGCGGAATGAAATCCACAATAATGATTACACAATGTCCAAACAAGCAATGTACTTTAACTTAAATCACTGTAAATAGCATCACAATAATCACTTTTATATAAAGAGGTAAACTTAATTAGTACATCACTAATACTGCACATAAAAACTACTTAATTGCTTCAGCTTATGGCTAGTACGTGGCTATAACGCAATACTGTCAAATACGGTTTCCTAATATCCAGACATTACTGATAACACAACGTGGTTCATAACAAAGAACTGCCCACGTGACTGGGTAACCATGACGATAAGCATAAAATGGATACGAGTAAGGATGATGCATGCAGCGTAACTAAATGACGTATGAATGACGTGAAGAATGGATGAAAGTATAATAACTCGCTGTAACATTCCCCCCACGATGTGCGAACGCACATCTAACAACAACAAACAGCGAGGTTTATACAGAAAGATCAATGTTCATCATCTCCGACCTCTCGTACCGCCTCTTGAATCAAACATAGTTTGGCAATCGGCCGTTTAAATGTCCCATGACTGGTTTTCACCATCGCACTTCGAACCAGACCACTCTTATCTGGGAACGTCTCGATCACTCGACCCATCGACCATCTTCCCCTCGGTAGCAAATTGTCCACTAGTAGAACAATATCATCGTTCTCGAAATTTCGTTTCGTATTTGTCCATTTTTGACGTATCTGCAATGTCGGCAGATATTCTTTAACCCAACGTGTCCAAAACTGGTCAGCCAAGTATTGCACTTGACGCCAATGACGTTTAATGTAGTTGTCCTTTTTGTCGAAAACACCAGGTGGTGCTATATCACAATGCCTTGTCAATAGCAAGTGATTTGGTGTCAATGGCTCCTCACCCTCTGGATCCATTGTAATCGGTGTTAATGGCCTCGAATTGAGAATTGCTTCTATCTCGACCATTACAGTTGAAAGTGTTTCGTCTGTAGTTGTTTGACCCAACATGAATGAGCTGAGTATTCTTCTCACTGATCGAATCATTCGCTCCCAAACTCCTCCAAAATGACTCGCTGTAGGTGGATTGAATGACCACTCGATGTCCTTCTGTCTCAAATACTCATTGATTTGAGATTGATCCAGCTGCTTCAATGATTCTTTCAGTACTCGATTGGCACCCACGAAATTTGTACCATTGTCGCTGAAAATCTTCTTTGGCTTTCCTCGTCGACCAATAAATCTTCTTAGAGCGTCGATAAATGAATCTGTAGAAAGAGAATGTGCTATTTCGATATGAACAGCACGCACTGCTAAACAGGTAAAGATGCACCCGTATCTCTTGACTTCGCTTCGTCCTTGCTTAACCATCAGTGGACCGAAATAATCCACACCAACATAAGAAAACACTGGTTCATTTGCTGAAATTCTCTC
This sequence comes from Ciona robusta, assembly GCF_009617815.1. Classification (NCBI taxonomy): domain Eukaryota; kingdom Metazoa; phylum Chordata; class Ascidiacea; order Phlebobranchia; family Cionidae; genus Ciona; species Ciona robusta. The sequence continues at coordinate 4,752,995 of NC_143240.1, read as the reverse complement.
AATTGGTAGATTCGCCATCATTTGTTGTCCAACCTTTGAATTACGACGACGACAGAAAATACATTGTCCCAACACTCGTCTCACTGCACCTCCTCCTCTTATGATCCAATACTTCTGTCGTAGAGACGTCCAGGTAAAACTCATGCCAGAATGCTGAACTGTGCCGTGATGATCCTTGATTATCAAATCTGTCACATGATGCTTGTTCGGCAATATCACTGGATGCTTTAAATTATAACTCACTGAAGATCGATGCAGACGACCCCCAACACGTAGAACACCATCAATCAAAACTGGATTCAACTTTCTCAGACTTCCTTTTGAATCCTTTCTCTGCGACTCATCCGCGATGATATCTTCAAACTCTGATAATTGTACATGTTTGATTATGGCTTTTTCTGCTTCTTCCATCTCTGTAACACTGAGCGGTGTAGTAGCCACTTTGTTCCTGTCTCGCACGAACATCTGGAATCTCCGCAGCCACGCTACAGCTTTCTTCAGTCTCTTCCATGACGAATACCGAAGAAAGAAATTGCTCCAAAAATCCTGTCCTGTCTTCTTGACTTGAACAGCTGCAATCTTTGCTTCTTTGCATACAAAATCCTCAGGTAGATCACTGGAATTCCACTCCGGTTTTGGCCAGCTCTCCTCTTCCTGGGATAAAAACTGTGGTCCAACAATCCATCTCTCACTCCTGATGATCGCTGACACTCTCAATCCCCGTGACGCATCATCAGCAGGATTGAGTGTAGTAGGTACATACTTCCATTGAGATGTACTTGATCCTTCTTCAATCTTCGCTAACCTGTTTGCAACAAAAACTGGAAAACGTTTTGTTGAGTTATTAATACTTCGTAACACTGCTGTAGAGTCCGTCCAGAAAACTGACTTCCGGACTTCAAAATCCAACTCCTTTTTGAGCACTTGATCCATCTTCACAGCTAGTGTCGCTGCTGTTAATTCTAACCTTGGTATAGAAACAGACTTCAATGGAGCGAGCCTTGCCTTTGCATACAAGAGTCGACACCAAACCTTTCCTTCTTTATCCGTGATCCTCACATAGGAAACAGTCCCATAGCCTTTTGATGAGGCATCAGAAAAATGATGTAGATCATATCCAACAATTTTCGAACAATAATTCAGCTTCAAACATCTTTCGATCCGAAGAGAGGCAAGTCCAGGTAACTCTGTGATCCACTGTTGCCACCTCGTTGCCAAATCCTCTGGAATTTCTTCGTCCCAGCCGAGCTTCTGCTTACATAGTTCCTGCAATATCATACGAGCATACAAAACCACTGGCGCCACAAATCCAAGTGGATCAAACAGTGAACTCACAACCGACAGAATTCCTCTTCTTGTAATCGGCTTCTTCTTCACTGATACATCGAACTGAAACACATCCGTAGTGTGATCCCAACTGACTCCAAGTACACGTTCCAAATGACTTGTTTCTGAGAACTTCTTCACAGTATGTTCCTCCGGAACAGAATCCAAAACTTCTTCTTTGTTGCTCAACCACTTCTTCAGCGTAAATCCTCCACGCTTCAGTAACTCTCGTAGTTGATTGACCAACCTCTTTGCTTGACTGACTGTTGGCATGGACTTTAAACAATCGTCCACATAAAAATTGCGATGAACTGTAGATACAGTTTCTTCGTCGAAGTCTACAGCATTGTCATCTGCTGTTCTTCTTAAACAGTAATTAGCACAACATGGAGATGAGGTTGCTCCAAATAGATGCACCAACATTTTGTGATCCACTGGCTCCTTAGACATATCCCCTCCAGGCCACCAAATGAATCTCAAGTAATCCGTGTCTTCCGACTTCACCTTAACTTGATGAAACATGGCTTCCACATCAGCAACCAACGCGACTGGTTCCTGACGAAAACGTAACAGAACACCAACTAAGCTGTTCATTAGATCCGGTCCCTGCAGCAATTGATCATTCAACGACGTACCTCTATACTTTGCTGCACAATCGAACACCACTCTGACTTTCCCTGGCTTCTGCGGATGCAGAACTGGATGATGAGGTAGATACCACGATCCTTTCGCGTCATCTTCTTCCTCTGTAATTTGCTGAGCATAACCACTCTTCACATACCCGTTCATCGTCTGTGAATACTTCTCTCTCAGATTGCTGTCGTTCCTCAATCGACGTTGCAAGTAACTCAACCTTTGCACTGCCTGTTGACGATTATTAGGTAAACTTGGCGATCCCACACACCATGGTAAACTTAATTGATAATGACCATCTTTGAACTTCGCTGACTCATCCAGCATCTTCAATGCGTATTTGTCTTCTTTTGATAAACCAACACCAGAGTCGAGACCTGAATTCTTAAACTCTGTCTCCCACATCTTCTTCACTTGCTCATGTAAAGCATCTTTACACAGAGACACACGATTCACGCTAATATGCCACATCCTCTCCTTGTCAGGGTGAGTAGAAGCATTTCCAAACAACGACCAACCAAGAACTGACCTGACTGCACTTGGCTCTCCGTCCTCCCCATGTATCCATTGTTCATCCACGAACACTTCTGGTACATTTGCTCCGATTAGTAGCAGAACTTCTTCCACCGCTGGCTTAACGAACTTAATTTCCCGTAGATGATGCCAATCCCTCTCGCACTTGTTCGGGGTAACTGGTAGATCATCGATAACAATGACTTCTTGTAGGCTTATGGCTTCTCTTCCATCCAGAGCTCTAACTGACAAACTTCTTATCAACTTCTGTCTTCGCTGCAAATGACGTTGAAGTTACTACCGGCCTCTCCTTCTGCTGCGGCTTGAACTCCTCTCTTTGATTTGGTTGAAACCCTGTAGTAGGTCTCCTCTCCTTCTGATAAATGTGTAGTAGTGTGTGATGACGTTTCGTACAATTCGACACGTTGCACGGTCTTGCCATGTTGCATCTTCCTCGGCAACTTTTCTGTAGGCAAGAAAAACAAAGACCTTCTTTCCGTACAATATTTAGTCGCTCATCAACTGACTTGTTCGCAAACAGTTTGCAGTTGTTAATTCTATGCTGTCCTTCACACAACAGACATGTATATTGATTAACGTTACCGTATCTCGGCGGTTGCATCGGCCTTTCCACTGCAGATACCGACGACACATGTGTTGACACTCTAGAATCTCTCTGCGGCGGCTTCACGTTGCTCCTTTGCCACCCTTGTTTCTTCGTACCCAACGTTCGACAGAACATCGTACTCTCCATCGTTGCTTCAAACTTAACCAACTCCACCAGATGTTGAAACTGGGGTTGCTCTCCCTCAGTTCACGATCACCGGCGATTCGACTCCACTTGTTTTGTATCTGTGGAGGTAAACGCTTGACTATGCTTACCAAATGCTCGAAGTTATTTATCTCCGACAAATAACCCATATGCGACAACGTAATTAGACACTCTTCCATGTCTTGAGCTGTCCTCTGTAGCCCCTCGACGTCTCCATCTCTCAAGAATGGACCTTGAGTTAACTTCTCCACATACGACCGAACGATCACGAACGAACGACCATACCTCTCGTGTAGAATCTGTCGGGCTTTCCGATATCCCGCTGTTGATTCCATCACAGAACAAAATGAAATACTGCGCTGTGCTTCTCCGGTACAGTATTGTATCAAATAGTTTAATCTTGCAGCATCGCTGTTCACACGACTTGCGATGTGCTCCTCGAAGACTTTTTGAAACCTCATGTAATCTACTGGATCACCAGAAAAACGTCTCAGTTCCGGTTTAGGCAGATCCATATAATCCTTTAACATCGTAGCTACATGCGCGAGATCACTGACCTGTTGTCTTTCACCATAAAATGTCTCTCCTCCTGGTTCATAGCTACTCTTCTGTTTTGCTGTTTGAGCAGGTAATTCCTCCTTCTTCAACTTCCGCTCCGTTGACGTCAACGGATCCAGGTAACTCCTATCTGGAACTTCATACCTTCTGTCTGAGTAATACAGGGTGTTCGTCTCTGGTTTATAAACCGGCGAAACTTCTGTCAGGTCTTCTGGCCTTTGCCGCGGCACGATACCAATTGCGGACCTTGTTTCCCATCTATCTTTAACATCAGCTGCCTGTATCTCATGTTCAATCTTCAATAGTTCCATCTTTCGCTTCAGAGCCAACTCCTCTGCTTCAGCTTTCTGCAGCTCTATCATCTGCTTCTTCTTCAGCAATGCCATCTCTCTTCTTACCCGACCTACTGCGCTACCTTGAGAACATCCACTTGATGCACAAGATAGCCCATCTACTGCTTCATCAGAAACATTAGATTTGACATTTCTTTTGTCTCTTCTTTCGACGCCCCGAATCCATGTATCCACACGATTCATGAATCCATCTAGGTCGACATCGACTCGATCTCTTTCTTGCGCTGCTTTCCTTTTTTCTTTACGCTTATTGAGCTTATTCACATACTCGCAATGTATGTGTTTGTACTCTTCATAAATTGTTTGTACATGCTTAACGTTCTTCTTTAACTTCATCACATTTTTCGACTCTGACATCAACGCATCTGCTTCTTTATACAGATCGTACAAGTCGAACACCATATCATCTAACATTGTTTTTGTAATCATCATGTCCACTCTAGTTTTTCAACAACAAATTGAGGCTTGGCGCACGAAGCACTCAAAGTTGAAAAACTATCTTCTTTCTTCTTAACAACCAAATGAGGCTTGGCGCACGAAGCACTCACGGTTGTGAACTTTCTTCTCAACTACAAATGGGTCTTGGCGCACGAAGAACCCAATTTGAGAATTTTCTTCTCAACAGCAACAAAGTTGAGAACTTTCATGTAGCAGTCGGGATTTGCTATGTGCAAACCACGCAGCCTGATATGCACCGACCCTACACTAGGTCACTAGGACTTCCGCACTTAAGCGAACGCGACGCCTCACAATGCCTTCTTCCGGTTCTCCCAATAAACACACGAATTGCAAAGCGACGGTTCTCTGTTAAATGAATGAAATGAATGAATATCACTTAACAGAAGAGGTGAAACTAATAAGGTAGTACGGTATATAAACAGTTCACATAGGAAAACAACATTAGCACCAAATTAGGCTTAATTAACACGTTTGAGGTAACCAATGAATAATAGTACACGTACCAACTTGTTAGGCGATCAGGCGGAATGAAATCCACAATAATGATTACACAATGTCCAAACAAGCAATGTACTTTAACTTAAATCACTGTAAATAGCATCACAATAATCACTTTTATATAAAGAGGTAAACTTAATTAGTACATCACTAATACTGCACATAAAAACTACTTAATTGCTTCAGCTTATGGCTAGTACGTGGCTATAACGCAATACTGTCAAATACGGTTTCCTAATATCCAGACATTACTGATAACACAACGTGGTTCATAACAAAGAACTGCCCACGTGACTGGGTAACCATGACGATAAGCATAAAATGGATACGAGTAAGGATGATGCATGCAGCGTAACTAAATGACGTATGAATGACGTGAAGAATGGATGAAAGTATAATAACTCGCTGTAACAATAGGTGAGGTCTTTTTTCCAAAACATAGGATTTTAGGTTTTTTACCACTAATGTACAATAGGGTGGGGGAATATGGGACACCTTTTCATTCATTTTCTCGTCCCATTTGGTAGTAAACAAAGAACATTCAAAGAATTATAAAACCATATATCCTCACGACTTCCACAGATTGTTGTTAATTGTTTAAAACGTGATTAGAATATTTGGATTTGTGCTAAAGGTGTCCCATCTTCCCCCACCCTACTATAATAACGTATACGTATTGTAAATATGAACGAGACCTTCCGACGTATTTGTTTGCGAGAACCGACGTTTAACTCTGGTAAGGAAGATCTTTTTCACACTTACAATACCGACCACTGCAAGAACTGTATAATAGACAACTACACCTGATCGCTACCTTGACATAATCAACTCACACTCGCTATTATGACGTCATAACCACAATTACGCCACCCAGCGGTAGTTATGTGCAGCAAGACATTTTATTTGGGGAGGTGCTAAAAATGGTAAAATGCATCATCATTATTATGACGTAACGATGACACATCAAACAAAGTGACGTCACCACAAAACAACGACGTCATCAAACACACACCATTATGACGTCATCATGACATCACAATCCAGTACAAACCAGAGCAAAAATCATAGTTCGAGAAGAAGCAGCAAAGTTGGGACCAATGTTGAGGCATAACTGTGTATACAAGGCACTTTGGACGACACCTTGCCACAACAAAGTATATGGAGCACCTTAGTGGTTGCCACGACGACGTAACAATCACAGTGAACATTATGATGTCACAAACAAAATCCAATTCTGGCGTTAAAATTTAACTTTTCGTAAAATTGTTAAAAAAAAGTTTTAAAATCGGGTTTTGGCACACCGGGAAATACCCGGGGAGGAGGGGGAAGTCCCGTAATAAGTGAACTATAATTTTCGCTCAGGTCATTGCACTGGGTAGCATTTAACAAACGATAAAAAAACAAAAAATTCAGAATTTCCAGTGAAATGTTGTTTCTATGTGGACGTAAAAACGGTGTAAAAAATTCCAGCGTAACTCGGCTGGATTGCAACTAACAACGATGTTAAAAATGAAAATTTTGTGAAATTTCTAAATTTTGTAAAAATCCTGTTAGATGCAATCTCTCCGAGTGACGTAAAAAATGATACAACTTGAATCATGTTATTTTGATGCCGGGATAAAACACGAAAGTGCAAGTTACTTCATTATCATTTGAATTGGCTGGAAGTGCTCGAGTAATAAAATTTAAAACCAAATTGTGTTTATGATGTCATAGGGGGAACTGTCGCGTAACAATGGAATGGAAGTTTCACGATTTGTGATGTCACAATAGTGATAATGATTCTCAAAGGGGAAGTCTCAGTCAATAATACGGCAAAATAATAATCAAAAAGTTGGAAAGTCCCTTAGTGGGTAAGTCCCTTTTCACCCAGGGGAAAGTCCCAGGGGAAACTACCTTCGTCCGTTCATCCCGATTAACCCCAACCCCATGCCCCCCATTTGACCCCCGCCCCCGTTAGGTAGGTTGATGGGGCTGTGGGTGATCGAGTTGGCTGACCCCGGTCGATTACCCCCGTTGTTTGGGGGGTAGCGGGGTTGCTGTGGGGGTTGGGGGGGTGTGGGGTGGGTGAACAACTGCGAGTATGGTTGGGGGTGATTGTAGTTGTTGTTAGGGGGGTTGTTCGACTTCTGGTGGCCGGGGGGGAAGAGTTGGAACTCGGTGATGACGGGAATATGATCGGATGGTACGTGGGGGTGAGGACAACCAACGATGTTGTTTTGTTTAAACCATTCAGGGTCGATACCTCCCAATACACCGAGACATTTCATCTGCGTGCGCGAGTAGAAAATGTAATCGATGATTCCCTGTGGAAATATGTTGTATGTATGCAAGTGTGTACTATATATTCATATATGGGTAAACACATGCTTGTGTATATTATATGGGGTTAGTTGGGTCAAACCATGTTTAATCGACAGCTTTTACAACAAAAGTGATGAAAGGGAGAAGTTAAATGTGTGGATTATAAATAAATCTAGTTGATATTAATAACACAGATAGGAATGTTTCAACTAAAAGATGAAACGCGATAAAGTTGTGAACATTGTAAACATAATATTAAATACCTTGAACTCATATGTGTTGTTTGAATATTGTAGCAGGTGGAAGTTGGTGTCGTCGTAACATGAGTTTAAACGGAACGGGTGAGTCACTGATTTCGGGTCCTGAAGGAGGGGGGGTTAGTGTTGTTGAGTGTTTATATTTGTGTGGTGTTATAACATGAGTGTTGTTTCATACACTTTGTAGGTGATTGTTTTAGGTTTGGCAGACAATTTAAAATATCCATTACAATGGCGACGGGCCTTGAAACTAAAGGCGAGAACCCGAACCCTGCACATGACAAACCAACAATGGTTCAATTATGACATCACAAGTACCTGCATTGTCCCGTTTGATCGTAGTCCGAGTCCAAACGTACTGAGACACTTGCTGTATTTGATTTCTTTGAAGTCGCAATGTGTGGATGAGACTTTGCCGTTACGGAGAAATTCAACAACGCCTGTTTGTAATATGTATGTTATAATATATTTATGTTGGTGTATAGGGTTTGGTTTAATAATTATAACATTATATATATTTATATTAACCATACTTTAACTTGCCAATATATTTTATCATATTCTTAATGTTTTGCAAAAATATCTTAAAAGGAGCTGACAAAATTTAAATTTAAGTTTAACTGGTTTCACACCTTATTCAACAAACACACAGTTACAGTGGTGGCTCACTACTGCCACCACATGGATGGTTTCCACACACCACATCAACCACACGATGACTCACCAGAGTCAGGTAATGAGTTAAAGTCCCCACACAACACGAGTGGCATCTTATGGCAGTCGGACGATTGAGTCGTTCGACCTCCCGGCCGGAAACTCTGGTTGGCTTCGTCACAAATCCGTTTCACCTCGTGGCATAACATCACTGTTTGTATCAGTTTGACGTCGCTGGGGGATGATGGGGGGTTAGATAACTTATAACATGCCACTAGAAATATTATTTGACAAGAAACCATTATTATTTCGTCATAAACATTATCTCTACCCCCAAAATGTGGTTTAAGCTGACGACAGTCCAACCTTAAACTCAATGTTAAGAAAATTCAAACCGACAATCCTGCGACGGGGATTTTATCGTCAAGTGTGTAATGCATCTAAAATACTTTGACCCGCATATAAATATACACCTCACCTGAACTCTGGATCCCAATGCATATGAGCGTTAACAGCAAGTATATGTTGCTTGGGTGACTCGGACGAACCACGGAAGCCTACCAAGAAGAAGGAATATTTAAATAAATTTTATATATTATGTTGTGATGGTTTACCATGATATGGGGGCTAGATCTTTTTTTTCAAAAGTATATTTCGGTGGTTGTTGGGTACCGTAGTTATCCACCATATCTATACTCATAGACATCATATATATTTTTGTGTTCAATGGCCCATTACCCCAACACCCAGGGTGCCGCATGAACCTCACCTAATGTTAAAGCTTGTTGCTTCCCCGAAGGTAGATGACAAGGGCAATATTGGATGGTACACACACTACACACACATCCAACACAATATATACAACCCACCTGAATTATCATACAACCCATCGTTAGTTTCCAACAACGCAGCTATCCCGATATTATCCTTGGTCATCACTCGGTTCAACATATCTTCCGAACCCTCGTTGTTCTGCATGGCCACCTGGTTGAACTCCACCAGATGTTCCTTTACCAACGATAACCTGCGGGTGGTTGGGGTTTACATGGAGAAACAATATTGCGTGTCAGCACTAGTTGCAACCTAGTGCCAATGCTATAAAAAGATGAATTTATTGAAACAATGTTTCCACTTCTGCCACAACCTTACTAAACAGACTAACAATTTATATGAAATATAACAACAGTTCAGGTAAAAGAAACAACTTTTTTTTTCTTTTTTCTGTAGAACTTCCTCCCTACTCGCCCACCCCACCTAGTGACCACCAACTTACTTCTGCGTCCTCCAGAAGATGGCGCAACCATCCACGTGCTGTTTATCTTCATCCGCCATGTGTTTGGCACGAGACTTGGGGTTGAAAATCCCGTCGTAACCTTGTAGTTTTAACTCGGGGAGGAAGAAGTTGTGATATTCGCAGGTTTCTACTTCCTGTGTATGGGGTTATGTTATGTATGGTGGGGTAACTAGGGTTTGTATAAATATGACAAACACTTAGAGTTCTTATAAAACAAACATAATATGTATACTACACTGTTGCCACGAGGTATATGATAAGTTTAAAAGGAACTTAAAAGACCGATGTTTTGCTTGCTGTACAACGAGTAATCGTTAGGGTTAAGTGTCCAAGCACACATACAACACACACCGATACCCAGGTGCTCAACACTACACAACACATCACCTGCAGTGCAAGAATATCAGCGCTGTAGTACGTGATCTCGCGTAAGATGATCTTCCTCCTGTATTCCCAACTAAGCGCCCATGGTGGACAATAACCATACAACTGTAATGTAAACATCATATAATATCATCCATACAACTGGAACATATAGGCGTAAATAGGGGGGAGGACAAAGGGCATGTTACCCCCATGTTTAAAGGGGCGACATCATAAGTATTAAAACCCCCAGGTATATTAGGGGTCCCTGGGTGACATGGGTAACTGTATGAACAAGGTCACCCAAGGTATGTAACAATAAGTATTATATGTTGATTATGACATCACAAACTCACCTGTCTGGTGGCATATTTATCACACAATACATTGTATGACATCACAGAGAAGATGGCCATCGGTTGGCAACGATCGGGGTTGGCTGTGTGGATCCAATCTCGCTCAGGGGGTTCCTGGCTCGTTACTGTGGGGGGGGGTTATTTAGCGTGAAGTTTGATTAAAAACAAACAAGAGAATCATTTGGATTATGCGAACAAAACACCACTAACAAATAGGCCGGTAGTAGATCAAGTAGCATTGTTGCATATACTCAAGGGTGAGGTCTTTAGTGAGGCAACTTTAGCAGTGTTGGCCCATTACTCCCAACACCCAGGGTACAACTCCCCAACCCAACACTCACCAGCGAGATTGTCCAGCAGATAGGTCAACAACCTCGCCACCCCGTTCTTATAAAGGTTAGCGATGTCCTGTTGTAGGGGGTTACCCACTAACCCCAACATTTGTAGTTGGAATAATTTCCCGATTTCGTACGGAAGAACTCGCAAGCTGTTGTGGTTTAACATCAGTTCCCTGTGATGTCACAATGTAATGTGTGATGTCATTATAATATTTATCATGTTATATAATCATATATATATGTTGTTGCTGACGGGCGTATGAAACATATTTTCGGTAATTATTTGTTTGTTTGTGAACTTATTCCCGGAAGATCTCTTTCAGATACACCTGGCAGCAACCACATAAACATCTTATATATCAGCAACCACATAAACATCATATACACCAACAAGCACATCTACAGTGTAGTATAAAGGTTTCATAGCATTAGCTTAAACAAGCCACCTGTAAACCAACCACAATAATAACCCTGGGCTATATTTCATGCTCGGTTTCAACATCATTGTTATGTAAGTTTAAACCAACGTCTCTCAACCTTTCTAGCTTGCGGACCGGTAAAATTTCGAAATGAATTTTGCGGACCAGTGGAGCTTTAGAAACCCAAAATGTAATTATGTCCAAACCATGAACCTATGTTACGACACCGTGCTGCAAATTATGGAACTGGCGAAGTTTTTAAAAAGCTTAAAATATGATGTTTTATTTTTTAATTAAGGGACAAGACTTTAACATTTTGCAATTGAGATATAAAGTTGTAACATATTTGGCGGACCGGCAGGAAAATTGACGCGAACCGGCGGTTTAGAACCACCGGTATACAGCCAATGTTGACTTATGTTGGCTGGGGAAACTTATGTATAAATAAATTTTAACGATAATGCATTAAAGAGATGATTATTCTATTTACTCGCAAATATTGTTCAACAATTTGTTTTAAACAATAATTTCTGAGTTTTAAAAACAATTCTGTTGCAAAGTTATCAGAATTTTATATTAAATAGGGAGGTGTATTAACTAATTTCTATTTATTTACAATTTTTGTTTCAATTTTTTTATTAAACATTACTAATAATTTGTTTCAGACATTATCGAGAACAAACAACTTGTTTAATATTCACAACATAATGAACCAACAGCCAAAGTAACTCATACTTAGCCCGACAACAAACACAGCACGTACGCACCAAAGTATCAAGTAAACAACTCTATGATGTCATAATAGTAAACACTATGATGTCACAAACAACTTTCAGCATAGTTAGAAACGCGAATAACATAAGTAAGTTTTGAAACTTTGGTGTTAATAATATTTCAAACAAAAGTTCAAATTATGTCGAACATATAACGGAACTCTACAATTGAAATACCCAAACTATGAAGCAATCACAACACATATTATATTGGTTTGTTAAGACTGGAAACACAAAGCAACAAACTTGAAACACTAGGGCGCAAAGATTTGGCAATAATATTTTAAACTGAACTTAAACTGTTCGCATTTGGTTATTGTTGTCAAGTTTCGTAATTCTTAATAAAATTTGTGAATCTATGAAAAATGTTGATTGCAATCTACATGTCATCATGGCTGGTGGTTTGTTGGTAATTCTAAACAACAACAACAACAAGAAGGTTCCTTCTAAAACAGAAATTACTTAACAATGATCCATTATACCATAGAATGCCTATTATGATGTCATCAACACACATAGTTAACAAACATGGGCGTGGTGGGGGTGTGTCCCTCCCCATTAATGGAGGGCCAACACCACCTTATAAGGAGATGGAACCTGATATCCCCAGTTATTTAAATAAAGTTTATTTTACAGACGAAGAACAACGATGTCAATATAAGGATGTCCGTTTCAGGTGGTTTAGGCTGTTTAAGTACGAGTGTGTTTCTATATATATGTGCACTCTTACAGTGTTGCCAGCTTCTTTTTGCTCGACCTAATGTTGCCAGCTATGCCCCCAAAGCACTTTTCGGTGCTTCTATCTTTGAAATAAATTCAAAGCATAATGTCAAATATGATGTCATAACACACAATGTGGAAACATTATGACATCATATTCAACAATCAATAATTAAATAATTCAATTATCTTTTGTCTTACAAACAATTAATTAAGTGTGATGTCATAATTAACCATCTTTAAGAAAATAGAAATAATATAAAACATTGATTGTCGTAACAAATATTGATTGTTACGTAATAACAAATATTAATTTATATAAGATTTCTATGATTGCTAAACTAACGAGACTAACGAGACTAACGAGCTATAATTATGACATCACAAATCAACAACTATAGTAACGACGATTTGATAAAATTTCAGGGGTTACATATAACGCAAAGATATAAAATGTTTAACGTTAACTGTGACTTTGTGAGATAGTTTGTTATTTTAAGAATATTTCACAATTGAAACCCAGAGGTTGCTGCAACCCTTGCAAAATATTCAAGTTGGCTTGCATAACCTGCACCATATAATGCAGCACCAATGATTATGAAACTATAATAAACAATTATAAAAGCAAACAATAGATATTGTTATGTAACAATGGGTTTTTGGTTCAAGACATGCATTATGACATCACAATGATTTCAAACAGCTTGGTCTGTCGCGTCATAATCAACGTGATGGGAATTTAGCAAAACGTGAGAAGTTTCATAACCGTGTGGTTGTAACCATGCATGGTGTGGTTTCAAATAATTTGAGTATATATTATATTAATGTGTGGATATTGCATCAACATTATGAATGTAAAAATATTTAAATTCACGAAGCTAATTATTATTTCTCTGTGCATTTTAATAAGAATCACCAGGTGTTTGTGGCAGGTGTGGCGATCAAGCTAACGATACGTCAATTTATTTGTTATTTGAGGGAATATAAGTTTTCATTCTCCAGCACACAAGAGTCATAAAGCTGGTAATTTATACAAGTTCAAAGTCACATATGTTTTGTATTCATGTTCTATATATGTGTTGTATATTTATATAATAAAATGAAAAGGTCAAATATTTATCATGTAAACAATTATGGAGCACGGGTAAATACATATCTATGATGTCACAACTAAGTTGTTTGTCTAATAAATATAAAGCTATGACATCACAATATATAACTATGACATCACAATATATAACTTTAACATTCTATTACATATGGGATACAGCCAGAGTTGGCCGATTACCGTAACACCCGGGCTACTTATATTTATGACCAAATGTATGAACATGCTCTTAGAACAGTCGTCATAACACGTATGTATGACATCACAACCAATCAATCAATCAATCATACCAATATTATATCATATATAGATGAGGTCCTTGACCAGGGATTTAGACCAGAGTTGTCCCATTAACCCAACACCCAGGGATTTAGGCCATTACCCCACCACCTACACACCAGACCATGTACACATTATATCCCAATGAATGAAGGAAAACATCACAATACAACATGAACACCCACCTTAGTTTGATAAGGTCACCAATCTCGGCCGGCAAGCTTCGCAGTTTGTTGCACGACAAGTCCAACACGATGAGATTCTCAAGCTTACAAATATCGGGCGGAATTCGCGACAGTTGGTTGTCGTTCAGGAACAACGCTGTAAGATGACGGAGTTGCCAGATGGCTGGTGAAAGGTTGCGGATGGTTCCTAGTGAATAAGGGGGTTGTGTTAAGGGTTCCTGGTGAATAAGGGGGTTGTGTTAAGGGTTCCTGGTGAATAGGGGGTTGTGTTAAGGGTTCCTGGTGAATAGGGGGTTGTGTTAGGGGTGCCTGGTGAATAGGGGGTTGTGTTAAGGGTTCCTGGTGAATAAGGGGGTTGTGTTAAGGGTTCCTGGTGAATAAAGGGGTTGTGTTAAGGGTTCCTGGTGAATAAGGGGGTTGTGTTAAGGGTTCCTGGTGAATAAGGGGGTTGTGTTAAGGGTTCCTGGTGAATAAAGGGGTTGTGTTAAGGGTTCCTGGTGAATAAAGGGGTTGTGTTAAGGGTTCCTGGTGAATAAGGGGGTTGTGTTAAGGGTTCCTGGTGAATAAGGGGGTTGTGTTAAGGGTTCCTGGTGAATAAAGGGGTTGTGTTAAGGGTTCCTGGTGAATAAGGGGGTTGTGTTAAGGGTTCCTGGTGAATAAGGGGGTTGTGTTAAGGGTTCCTGGTGAATAAAGGGGTTGTGTTAAGGGTGGAAGGGTTAATGTTAGGGAAGGGGTGGGGGTTTGAAATGTCACCCAACTTTTGGAACAAGGTGATACAATGATGTGTTAGCACCCCAAGTTTTAGGTTTAAACAGATTTTACCCGGCTGTTAGGTGTTTGTACAAACAAACGGAAAGTTTTGGAACAACCAGAGCAATGTTTGACAATCATAAATGTAACTGTATTAAGTAGACCCTTAATGTCACCCCCTGGTTCCACATAAATATATAATATACACATGTGACCACAATATAATACACAGTCCATCCTACCAGTTATCTCCAGCTTGTCCCAATGCGACGGCTTCCCTGACTTCGCTTCCTCCTGACTCATTATAAGAGTGTTCCTTCTCCCATTCCGATGCTTCGTGTTTTCTTCTTTCGGCATTTCTAGCAGGGGAAACTTTATATAAGATGGTCCTTACATTGTATGTTAGTTGCAACTGTGCTTGGTATGGGCCATATATTAAACAACTTATACAAAACATACAAACGCAGAATTTACATTGAAAGTTATCCGGAAAATTTACTGCACCAGGCATAGTAAAAAATTTGTCTACTTCTATAATTAATATACAAATATATAACTAATATATGAATTGACAATATAAATAAACATAGCCAATTTGTTTTCACCCGCAAATAAATTGGCTAATTTAAATTTATCAACGTTGCTTTTTAGCCTGCAATTAAGTTTTTAAAAAATAATTGGTTTAAAATAAAATAATTAAAAGAACAAACACATAATTAACAACAAGTGTCTTAACACCACAAGCACCATTCAAAATACTTGGCTATAAATAAATATCATCATTAATTCAACTTTAACTTCATTAATATTTTATTTTAAACAAATAAGTTGACTTTGTTAATTAAAAAGTTGGTTAATTTTTTATTTCTTTTAAAGACTTAATTTAGAAAAGTAACTTAATTTATAAATGCTTCAATTTAAAAAAAAACACATAAATAATATAAAACATATAGTAATAAAACAACTATGCTATTACCGATATCTTTAAATTATTATATTAACGAAGCAACACGTGATGAGGCTGGAAAACCTTTATTTAAATTAACATGCGTATTCATATACAGTAAACAACTATAATATGCATACATCGAAAATAAAGTAATAAAATAAATTTATAACTAAAATAACAAATAATTAGAGCTTATTAGTCGTTAATTGTTAAACATAGTGACTGCAAGCGAGTATTTTATCCAAACCTTGCAAAATATGAACGAATTCTGCTGCAAACAAACAACTAAAGTAATTCATATTTAACGCAAATAAAAGTTGAATAAATCAAAATATTTTACCTTCATTCGAGTGTTAATATATGTAATAACAAAACTCGGTATTTTCTTAATCAATCTACCAGCAAATAAGCATTAACTGAATCAATTCTTTCTAAAACTTTTCACGATCGTCGTTTCTTTGTGGAATGGCGACAGCGACATACCCTTGTGACGTCATTGACACGCTTCGTTGGTTCCACGCAAAAAACAATTCTAAAAATATTTCGTCCCCGATTTTACAAAATCATAAACAAAACTACTTTTTTCACAACTACAAACAAACTTTCTGTCATAGAATAAATCAAAACAACTTTTTTAAACAACCTGCCTAAATGATAATCCGCATCCTTTAACAACTAGAAACATATTTCTATTTTCACTATTGTAATAGAAATCTTATAAAAATACTATTTTATATTTCTATGGACCCCTAACAAAGTTGAAACTCCCATATAATAGAAATACCATTTTAATCATATATCAGTCATACTCTTCCTTATAAAAGGAATCTCTACAGCAAGCTACGCACAAAATAGAGATATTGAATTTATTTCAAGCGACGAAACACATTTACAACGTTCGACAACAAAGTTTTGTAATTTGAACCATCGTGTTCATTGGTGCGTGAAGCTTATTGACATTATGACATCACACAATATACTATTTCTATGATTTGCTGTTTAAACTTCAAATTCGACGCCAAGACCAAGCTTGTGGCCGCCACCGTTCAAATTCTTTGCATCAACCAAACTTGATAGGGTCAGCTTCACACCTGGAGGAAGAAGGGAGTTAACTAAACATTTATAGAAAACAAAACCTGTCTGACAATTATATATATATATATAAACGTATACAAACTTATACAACACATGTTAGTTTACTATATTTTTATTAAAAACATGGTTGCAACTAGCATGTGCATGGGTGACTGCACGGAACTATTAATCACTTTAAGCTACATGGTGGTGTTATTGTTAATGTTTTATTTATGCATATTGTTACAAGTGTAATATTGTAGTATATAATGTACATTAGTTCCCCACCTTTTCTAAGTTGGTGTGAATATCCAAATCCTACTTGACCAACGTTGTTTACTTTTGCCTGAATAGAATTTATTTAATTAAATTAGATTGAATAAGGTACATGTAATTAAACTAATTAAACGTCCTTTTAAAGGAGACTGGGTTTTAAGCCAGAGTTGGCCTATTACCCCAACATTGTACATGCACGTTTTATTCTTTATGGGTGAGATCCTACAGTGAGGCATGTCATGGGTTCTGGGATTTAGACTGTAGTTGACCCATTACCAAACACCCACGCATTTTAACCAGGCCCATTACCCCAACAACTTGTATACAACAGCCTTACATTAAGCGCGGCATCAGCGTCGATGTTGTATTTAGTAGCAACGCCAAACTTGGTGTTATTCTGCCCAGCACTCCAGGATAGTTGGATACCAGTAGCAAGGTTCTTGTTGACGCTCTGGTAGATGGATCCTCCAAACTCAGAGGCGTCGTTCCTGTAAAGCGGAGCAGTTGGTACATAAGCGCTCGTTCATGGTTTTTTATTGGTGGATTTTATCACTTCATACAGAAGTTTACAAGTCTGAACATTGTTTGCTTTGCTTGTCAATAAAAAGTAACAACCAATGCAGTAAAACTTGTAATAAAAGCATGAACACTGGTTGTAACTTATAATGGGAACTAAAACATAATGGAGATAGACTAGAGTAGATAATTTATATTGCAAATTGGTGCTTGCTATAAATCAACCCCTTAAGAGTTACAAAGCACATACTTTTCTATTATACGTTTGAATGTTATTTAACCAAGTCCCTACAACACACACAAAGCTTGTATTTTACACAGACGAGGCCTTGCAGCATGTCATTGACCTATGAATTATTCCAGAGTCACCACTTAGTTACCCCCCCTTCATAACTTACATTGTGGTGAGAAGCTGGAAGTCCGCTCCATTATAACCAACAGCCACATTATTCTTGGTGAGCGCGGACTTGTTTGTATCGAATGCAAATTGGTAACCAGCCAACCAACCCTCGTATCTGTGATGTAATAATGGTTAATATGATGTCATAGTACTGATGTCATAATACTGTGTAACCAGTATGCTAGTATTCACGGTAGAATTCTAGGAACTGTTATGTTGGTTTCAAGAAAACCCGCGTTGTTGCCGTTAAATGAATAAATTAAATAGAAACAAAACATGATTGAGTCTTAATGTACAGTGAGAAAAAGTTGTAATTGTTGAATTTGTGGTTGAAAAAATACTGAAAAATTTTATAAAAAATTAATTGTTTTAATTTATGCCGAACTAAGATATTAATTAACTAATAAACATAAATTGTAATTAAATGCATATATGTAACAATGTAAATAGGGATATGCACGCCACCCACCCGAACACACAAGCCCCTTGTAAGGTTGGTCCGGCAAAGTTAAAGTCGGTATCAAGGTTACAGTTGATGTAATCTCGTTTGTATGCGGTCTTCAATGCACCGGATTTCTTACTGCGGATTATAAACAATATATGGTTAAAATAATGTGGGAGAAATTGTTTGTGATCCTCCCCTATGCAGTGAGACATCAGGGTGTATTAGGACACATATGCACAATGATAGCAGCGTGGAGCCTTGAACCCGTACCCACTGGGCGAAGGGTTAGTTGGTAACCACTTTGCTACTGTGCCGGTATATTAGTTGGTGCACATGTAACAGGGCAACAGTTAGACTGGGATCAATAATATGTTTCGACTCTTTGGGAATCAATGCTTGGTTACTTTGGATGATTACAACTTACAATCAATGGTAAAATAAATGTCATTGTGTTTGATTACATATGTTCATTGTACCCATGGAGCAATAATATGAAAGATACACTGATACATCATATTACACATTGACAAGCACAAATACCAAGTTGGGACGCAGAAAAAGGTATCACTACTTTTAATATTTGCCTGTAAATATTTGTTTTGGAACTCTGGGAATAATGTGTGTTTTTAAGCAGCTATTGCACAAACACAATTATTTAACCTACCCAGTATTGGGAGCGAACGAGGTGCACAAAGTCAACTTCATTCCAGTGGCGATTTGGTCTTCAATTGCAACTTCAGTGGATAAGTTGTTATCGGTCGTCCATTTCTCGGTAAATGTTAAACCATGTTTGGGTTGTTTATATTTTGTTTCAAGGGAACCATTGATGTTTCCCGATTCGTTGCATGAAGCACCTTTTGTTGTGAATTCCTGTAAAGGATTTTAAATTAATATAATTGTAAGAATCAAATTAGTCGTGTTATATTAGCAAAAGCTGGGGTGACATAGTTAATACACTTCTTGTTGTCAAACATGGGAAACTTCATTGAGACTCTGGTGCTAAAACATAGTCACCCTGTTTTAAAAGTTGGTGTGACAACATTAGGCATGTTGATGTATAGATATTGAACATTATGTACACCTGGTTGGTTTAACGTCACCCCTGTTTTAAACATGGGGATCATGCCACTCAGCCACACCCCATATTACACCCAAACAACCACCCAATGAACCCACCACTCCTGTGCTTGTCTTCGTCTTCAAATCAACTTTCGCGAATCCGTAACCTGTAAAAAAGTGTTGGTTATTTATAAATATCACTAATTAACTTGTGTTTAATTGAAGTTGCTGTTATTAAAGTAATAACATTTAAACTAAAGTGTAATTTATGTTAACAATATAAAAGTTATTTATATCAAACACATTATACATATTGTTGTATCTTTAACTTACCAAATCCCTTTTCGAACAAATCTTTTGCGGATTTTCCAAGGTCGGTATATTGTGGGGGGACAGGCATATTTATAATATTTCAAAAATAACAACAATTTAAAAAATACAAATTTACACAACTGACAGTAAGGTCAGGGTTGGAATCTGAAGGAAATATCAAGATTACAAACTATATATATGTAAACCATGCACCATATGGCAGATGTAAGCCACCTTTAATAATGGTACACCATATGCAACCCATGCATTATGAATGGAGTCTTGGAAAATTTAATTGAACTAATATATCATTAAATATTGACCACATTACACCCCACATTATATTTATATCATGAAAAATACGTAATATATCAAACCAAGGTTATCCTAGAATACAGATATTCTAGCGGCCTTTTTCGATACCTTCTACTGGTACCACTAACCTAAAATTTGGACACTGTACTAACTAGACCCCAGCGGTACCGATTCTAAAATAAAAACTTTAAAATTCGAAAAAATATTAATTATGAATATTAATATTCGTCATAAAAACATATTTATAGAATTTTCTCCCGATCCAGCTTCGAATATGTTATAGCGCTAAGTGATACCTAAAATATGAAACATTATTTTCTTTAAAAAAGTGCGGGGATAGATGTTAAATATAAAAAAGTATGATCATAACTTGAATCATATAAATATTATATTTTCGATTTTTTTTGCGAAAATATAACTTACGCATACATCTATGTAGGTCACTAGCATGTTATCCCCATCGAAAAAAAAAATAATTTCAACTTTTTTTTATAACTGAATATTAATATTCGTCATAAAAATATATTTATAGAATTTTCTCCCGATCCAGCTTCGAATATGTTATAGCGCTACGTAATACCTAAAAAATGAAACATCACTTTCTTTAAAAAAGTGCGGGGAAGGGTTCAGAATACAAACAAGTATGAGGGTCATAACCCGAATCATACAAGTATTAAATTTTAAAATATTTCGGCGAAAATATAACTTACGCATACATCTATGTAGGTCACTCACATGTTATCCCCATCGAAAAAAAAATTAATTTCAACTTTTTTTTATAACTGAATATTAATATTCGTCATAAAAATATATTTATAGAATTTTCTCCCGATCCAGCTTCGAATATGTTATAGCGCTACGTAATACCTAAAAAATGAAACATCATTTTCTTCAAAAAAGTGCGGGGAAGGGTTCAGAATACAAACAAGTATGAGGGTCATAACCCGAATCATACAAGTATTAAATTTTAAAATATTTCGGCGAAAATATAACTTACGCATACATCTTTTTTTTTTTCGATGGGAATAACATGTGAGTGACCTACATAGATGTATGCGTAAGTTATATTTTCGCCGAAATATTTAAAAATTTAATACTTGTATGATTCGGGTTATGACCCTCATACTTGTTTGTATTCTGAACCCTTCCCCGCACTTTTTTGAAGAAAATGATGTTTCATTTTTTAGGTATTACGTAGCGCTGTAACATATTCGAAGCTGGATCGGGAGAAAATTCTATAAATATATTTTTATGACGAATATTAATATTCAGTTATAAAAAAAAGTTGAAATTAATTTTTTTTTCGATGGGGATAACATGCTAGTGACCTACATAGATGTATGCGTAAGTTATATTTTCGCAAAAAAAATCGAAAATATAATATTTATATGATTCAAGTTATGATCATACTTTTTTATATTTAACATCTATCCCCGCACTTTTTTAAAGAAAATAATGTTTCATATTTTAGGTATCACTTAGCGCTATAACATATTCGAAGCTGGATCGGGAGAAAATTCTATAAATATGTTTTTATGACGAATATTAATATTCATAATTAATATTTTTTCGAATTTTAAATTTTTCATTTTAGAATCGGTACCGCTGGGGTCTAGTTAGTACAGTGTCCAAATTTTAGGTTAGTGGTACCAGTAGAAGGTATCGAAAATGGCCGCTAGAATATCTGTATTCTAGGATCACCTTGGTATATATCAACTATATTTGTTTAAAAGAGTATATAAACCTACAGGACCTATCAACACACCCAATTTTCGTATTTACGTTATACAAACATTAGCGTAATACATATAAAAGATACATACGTATGTAACATTATACAATAACCTGATATCTCATAACACCTTACTACAAGACGTTTAAAGGGACGAAATACCGCAACACGTAACCTAAGGCGTGGTCACATCATTTACAATAATACGAAACAACGTCAAACTAAAATTTCATAACAACGACGAAAAACTGCATTAAACCTGCTACAACACCGGCACCGCCTACCTATCTTGCCTTCCAAGCGCTGAAACAGCCATAACACACGTTCCCATCCACATACGATGAATTGCAACATACTTACCAAGATAAACATCAGAGGTGACTGCACGCTGTTTCGTAATTGGGGTTTACAAACCTACGAGCAGGGGCGCGGGGCTGCTTTGAGACTAAGGATTTCGAAGAACTTGAATTTGAAATTTGGCAAAATGTTGCGAAATTTACCGATTTAAAAAATTAAAAACGAATTTAAATACATTTTACAATAATATATTCTAGTATTAAGTTATTTTAACGAATTTTAATACATTTATAACTTTGCGTCAGTTATAACGCGCTCAAATTACCACATAATCGTAGGAACGGTAAATATGCCAAGTTACCCCGTAACACATAACTATACAAGCGCTAACAAAACCGGTTACTACGATTACCATATTGGAAAGTGAACATGTAACATATATTTCAACACATTACGCCAGAAAGTCACTGCGTGCGAACATATTGGCCAAACATACACGCCCTAAAGCACCGAACCTATACGCTACAATCAAAAAATGCCCAAACGAACCACAATTTCGCTAACAGTAACACCAATACATGCTTAATACCAAGACACGCTACACCATATGCACCTAATGTAGCTCAATCGTCCACATTTTACTTGTATTTCCTTTTTCCCATCCGACCAGCAGAAGGAATTAATTAGAGCGATTACTGCCGCCCTAGTTTTATCGTACCCGATTATTTACACTTAATTAGAAGTCCAACCGTACAATGAGGTCGGCACACACCAACACAAAAGATGGATTCACCACAAAAATATTTATCCAACGACGCAATACAATATTGAATTGTTCAAAAACAAGAAACAATCAACTATACCAAACAACTAAGAAATAGTCGTCAAAACAATAGATTTACCAACAAAACCTATAACTTCCAAAGACAAAATTCTTGTGTCGACATCTCCATCCTATATGATAAGTTACATGTATGGATTCAAATTAACAGAAACTAATATTAACACTGTTTGCAGATTGAGGTTTCAGTTTCAATAATAGAAAGTTTAATAGCGTAATAGCGGGTTACGACTGTGACGTCATAGTTTTACTTGCTACGTCATAAAGAAAGAGCTTGAAACGATTCTACATTCGATAATATATCTGTTTGTGAACAACTGCAGTGACCTCTATATTAGATGTAATTAATTATCGTAATTAAAAATGTATTTTAATCGAAAAAGATTAAATTTAATTGGACGCGGTTATTAACAAGGTACTTCCCCGTTTAAGGGAATGGGGGCGGATAATGACGTCGTACAAGATGATGACGTCATAGCCACGTTGGAATATTCTAGAATACAAAGAGTTCGCGATAAATTAAAGGAAGCGTTGAACGAATACGAAACAGCGAACCAGGGGTGTTTGGTAAGCAAGGAAATCATGAAATTGAAGAAAAAAGTGAAAAATGCGAAGAAAGGACGTTTCGGATGTTTCGAGTGTTTCACAAGTAATATGTTTGATAATATTTGTATACGATACTGACGGTGTTAATTATAGGGCGGAATATACATCGCTTATAGTAAATTATTTGCTAGACGCGATTTTCGTTTCCCAAGGACACATACGCTCTTGATATGACGTCATATGAGTAGAGGTAGTGACATATGACGTCATCAATATTTATTTCTTCAGAAAATGCAATCCTTCCCCATGACAAGGCGGAAAGGGTCCGATATTTTGAGGAGAAAATCCTGGACCGTTGTGAGGATATGTGTAGTGCTGAAACAACGAGGTTATCCGAAATAACAGCCGAATATCGAAGTATCAAGTTTGCGGATAAAGCGGATAAGAACTTGCTGAAAGCTCATAGAGTGTTGTATACAAGGTCTTATAGAAAAGGTGGGGATGTAATGTATAGATGGTATTCTATATGGGTGAGATCCTTGTAAATCCAATAGAATTTAGGCCAGAGTTGGCCATCACCCTAACACCAAGACTATGCCTATATTTAAGTATTGTAACTTATTAATCCTCACATGGCGGACGACGATACACTGTATGGATGCTAACATTAGATAAGCGACACGCCCTTAACACACCCCTTCACCACAGACCTTCTGTCCGCTGTCGAGGCACGTTCATGCGACCAATTAAAGCGAGCCATCCAACAAACATACAACACACAACCGTTACAACATGATCTACGTCATGAACTCGGTCAAGCGGAACGTATGCTTGATTACGTCATGAAGAGAGATAAAACACGAAGAAGGGGAACTTGGAAGTTTGAATATGACGGCCAGCAGGTGGGGGTAGAGAGTTAAGGAATATTCGAATGAATGCGACTTATTTATTGAGGCAACAGCATTCATTGTATAACGGTATGTACAATCTATAATCATTATTATTACGTCACAGGCGGGTTATAATCTCTCGTACTGGATTGGTCGAGACCAACATTGGTTTCGAAACGAATATCGGGTTTTATCACGACCGCAAGATGGCGTAAGAGAGGTGAATAGTAAGATCGACAAATTGGATGGGAAAGTCTTTCTACAGGGTAAGATATATGATGGAACACAGTCATAACTTATACTTTATCATAAGTTTCTTCAATTTATTATATGTTATTTAGAACTTAATGACGCAATAACCGCCCGTGACGTCACCCTGATCCGTGCCGCCATCTTGCGGATAGATAAACACGGGTTAAGAGATGAATATGAAAAGGAAGTGACGTTTGGGGAGAAAATAATCGAAGAATTGGAGCGAAAACGCGATGATGACGTACTTCCGGTGGAAAAGTAAGCGATAATATGTAATGTGACGTAACAGTACGTAAATAACGTGTAGCACAGATGTTTATATGACGTCACATTGGGTTTTGTAGTTTATTTTGTAAAATATTTATTTATTCTAATTATGACGTCACATTGCAGCGATCCACACGCAGATATTCGCGCTCGACTACAAACAGCATTGTTACGTCACAATATCGATATTGAAGAAGTGAAATCTTTGATTCTAGAATATCAACAAGGGAATATGGACGATGATGACGTCATAATTCAAGCGCGCGACGTTGTGTTACGTCACCAACTAAGAGAAGGTGATTATGACGTAACATATACTTGACAAATGGCAGATCGTTACATTGTTCATACAACCCAATGGGAAACACTGGGATAAATTATCCGGCAACACTGGTTTCGTTATCGTGAGTAAACCTGAACCAATTACTTTTAGAAACATTAGACACTTGTTAAACTATAAAGTACATCAAGCACTATAACACAAGCACTATAACACAAGCAGTAATACGGATATTCACATTACTTAGACACTGGGGTAATTCGCATTACCAACAATGTACACACAACTAATACACCTGGTATGGAAATACAAACAACCATACAACAATAACTTTATACCACGGTTATATGAACATTAACAGCCAACACCAACAGCCAGTAATACGGACACTTATATTATCTGGTTGCTCAACATATATATATCTACCTAGCCCACCAACACACAGCAATAATTAAATAACCAGCGAATTTCACCAAGAAACTACTCAAATAACTCCACATAACTTGTTCAACCATTGCGCCTCAACATACGATTGTACCTTAACATAAAACACACCAACAACACAAAGATACCGCAATACGGTGTTTAGAATACGGAAGTGACGTCACACAGGATATTAAATTATTTTGTAACACACCAACAACAGCAGTGTTCGCCAACACAACGTTTGTCACCGAACACTTAATAAAATACGGCGTGTAAACGTTTGTACGCGAATAAAAGACGGCTGTTTTCAAAAACAAGTATAATATGTGTGGGAGTGTGGCATATTTTTTTAAAACTTCGTGTTAATTATTGCGTTTGCACATTAATGAGTCTAAAGCCACCGCCCATGACGTCACACCCTCTATGACGTCACATATTTTACCACCAGCGCTCCATACGTCCATGCACACCAAGGATATAAACAACATACAACAAGCTATAGATGACGTAGATGGTGCGAGGATGCGTGACGTCATGAATGATGACGTTATACAGGCCGAGGAGCTTATTCGAATCCTTCAAGCGGAACGCGACGCAAAAGCGCGATTGCTTCTACGTAAGAAAGGTGGATCGTAAATTCTTTGTGACGTCATAACCAATCGGATATTAAACGATTGTTCTTCAGAACTCGCCCGAGCGATAAAACCCCCCAATGTGGTAACACCAGTTGAAAAACCTGACGTCACACCTGTGGTAAATGACGTCATAATACCTATTGTCGACGAAAGAGAAGCGGAAATCGCTATGATGAAACAATGTAATTTTCATTAATAATATTAATACGTCACAATATTAATAATGTTACGACAGTGCAAGCCGAAGCGATGACGTCAAATAACGTCACAATGCTGGAAATCGCGATGCAGCGAATATTAGATGCCGGTCTGTATGACATCATGAAGGAGTTGTTTGATGACGCAACAATGACGTTGGAATTATGGAAAGATCGAATCGCGTTCAAGAAAAGCGTGGCCGATATACCGGCGAGGGTGAGGGGGGTTGTGTGTGGGGTTGTGTGGATACATGGGTGTTGTGGAGATAGTGTATATTCCTTACACAGTATATGACAAAGTACTTTCCATACACAGTATGTATCTGAGGTACGCAGTTACACCAACCCGCCACCAGGGGTACATCACGTGATGCAAGCTACATTTATATTACTTGGGTTTAATGAAAGTCAACTTAAGGTTTGTATATACCATGTGTATGGTGTTTATATATGGTATATACCAGGTATAACTTGTATGGGGTGATAACTATGGGTTGGGGTCGTATTTATGGTTGTGAGATACGTGAACGCTTAGCTATATATATAACTATATATATAACTATATATACCCAACAACAATATTTATAATAATAATGCTACGTTTCCTTTAAACCTGATGCAACCTTCTCAATATATGTGTATGATAGTAATGTTAAAACGTGACGAATATAAATTTCAAAGCAACCCCAACCACGGCCTAGAAATCTGTAGTAGGTTGTGCCCCAACTAACCCACACACCTGCGTATGGTGTTTAACTAAACCCCAAGGTTTATTTAACCGCCCCCACCCACCCCCGCAGACATGGAAAGACGTTCAATCCCGGTTGGGCAGAGGTGGTACCGATTCATTCAGATATCGTGTTGTTAAACGAAGCGTGTCACAAATTAACCAATCAGAGATCGAGAGAGCGCGAGAGATTCTTTATGACATCACAATAGACGACGCACAAAATTTAAGTTTGTTGGTTAATTTATTTTACAGGTGGGTTGTGCAAATAGATCCTGTAACCGCGGTTGAATATTCGTGTTTTGTAGATATTGCCAGGCAACAATGGAGGAATGGGACGCCAACATAGATAACTTATAGTTCAACAAACGTTGATCATGTCATTCAAATCGTTACGTCATCATGACGTCAAACATTCATTATTTCCACATATTGTTATTTTCCAAAATCGACCAACCGCTAGACGGCGGAAGAGAACATATTGTTTACATCACGTGACTCATTATGACGCATCAATCAATCGACGCCCACGCTGTTAACGACATTTCCGAGTTAAACACGTGTTTTTTGTTTTGGCGCCAACATACCAATGTATTGTGACGCAAGGACGCGTTGTGACGCAACTATCGCCATTGTTTTAATCACAAGATCGTTTGTTAGACAACAAACAATACAAAATATCGGTCAAAACAAAATCATCTGATTTACAAATTGTTGGAAAATAATGGATTAAAAGCGTTATTATGACGTCACTATGAGCATGAGTCTTCGGCCGCTAAGAACGCAATCATTGTGGACTTAAATGAAACACAAGGACTCGTTCTTTTACAGAAAGATCCTCAGAAACACTTGTTAAACCACTTATACAAACTTTCTACACAAAACATGGGTGTACCGTGTAGATACATTCGCTTATCAGTTCGTATCTAATTTACTGGGATTCTACAACTTTAAGACGCGAAGAATCGATTCAAATTTAATGTTTTAGTTGAAATTATGTGTATAGGAACTATTCAACATACATTATTAAACGTCATGTCTGAAAGTTAAGTAGTTTACTGTTAACAGTTGTACGCCTGCTTATTCTCACACCTAATGGCGCTGTAGTGGTGATAAACTTGAATATGGAAGGCACGAATAGTTGTGAATTACAAACACAAGACACGGTACCTGTATATAATAGCGACGATTCGAAACTTGATACGAAAAGTGACGAAGTCAAAACAGACGATGTCAAAAGTACCAAGGTGGGTAACGTAGTAGCTTTTATTGGTGTGGCATTTGTATTTGTAACCAGTTCTACTAAGCTATATTCTATATGGGTGAGGTCCTACACTGGGGTGTGTTATGGGACCTGGGATTTAGGTCAGAGTTGGCCCATTACCCCATTACTATTAAATAGACATTAAACAAAAATCGAGTCTAACTAATAGTGTATTAAAGATATGTATGCCGGTGTAAAGGTTGAAAAACGCTATGATATAGTGTTAACCATGCTATACCCTCCCCCCAAGCGTGTGTTATGTTAGGGTTTATTGATAAAGTCATGAATCTCTTAGAGTTGTCACAATAGCCGGCTATTGTGTGGTGAAAAGCGACCACTTTTACCGGTTTAGTTTAAGTGGGGACTTGCGTTAAGGCTGTACAGGTAGTGTAATATGCGGGTAATGTAATGTTACTACGCCATTGCTATTCAATTCGATTATATTTAAATGAGAGAATGATGAAGCCAGTTGTTGGCAAAATATCTTGTAGTTTAGTCTTTGTTGGACTCCATTTTTGTCAATTACGCATTTCTTAGCATTTTTTTCTTCGTAAGTTCGCAGTTTTAACAGTTTACAAAAGTATGTATAGAGCGAATAAGCGGTAAATAAAGAATTTATCTCCATATATTATTATACGCGTTCGGTACTATAATCGCTGATACGTTTAATGTCATGAGAAGCGTTTATCAGCGCTATTTCGCTGGGACATCAATTTAACCTAATTGTATTCGTTTGGGCCCTGGTTCGAATCCAGGCCACGGTTTAATATTATGGTAGCTTAACACAGTAAGCGAGATATTTAAACAAATAGATCCTTTAATATTTCCGCGCATGAATATCGGTAAATAACAATGACGTAGGCAAATATTTGTTGCGTCATAGTAAACAAAATTCTCGATTTTTGAACAAAGTTCGTATGAGACCTGGGTTGTTGTTATAACGCGTATGCCACAATGGTAACCACACAAAGATCTTATAAAAACTAACAAGAAATATAACAAAGGTGTTTTCTATGGGTATGATCGATTGTTATGTATGACCCGGGCTAAACTTTTCTGGTAAACCGTAATTATAAAACGGGTCGCCTGACATTTATTTGCGTACCAAGGTTTCGACTTCGAATACACGTCGACTTCATCAGGTTGAATGAAACTCACCATCGCAAAATTATTGTTTTCTTCGATATACCTAATAATTTAGCGACGTTAAGTTTCATTTATCCTGAAATGTCCGCGTTGTAATAAATTAAAGATCTATTTTAGAATAACAAACGCTTGTTACGTCACAGATAATATTGTTGTTATTAAAAAGGCGTCACGTGACTTGTACATTGTGACGGAAGAATCGGACGTGACGCAACATTCGTTTGTGTTTCGTCATAAAGACGAAGAAAAAGAAGAACGAAGTATATTCGACGTACATAAGAAACATCTGACGTCAACGGGAAACCAAAGGTAATGACGTCACGATCAAGACGTCACATGACGTAGAATATTTAAATCCAAATGTTGTTGTTGTTGCCAGGCGTAACGTAATATTACAAGCAGCTCTTTTTGGTGAATAAACGTCATTTTTTATTCCACCAACGTTTCTTCTCCCACTTTGGCGAGACGTCATCAGGTTTTTACCTTTGATTTTTCACCACACGAGATATTTATTTGTTTGTTTATTTAACTAATGCAGGTAAAATAGAATCGCAAAACGTCAGCCTTCATAATAAACAAATGACCTCATTTCCCCAGACCCATTACTCAACCAGAGGGTGAACCATCTTACCCCACTTCACCCAGGCCGCTACGTCACGAAACCGACGTCACTACACTTCCGGGTTACGTTCCCACGCCCCCAGTAACAATCGACAAACCCCCAAACCGGAAGTTGTACGATTATCGCGACTTTCAATATTTAGAACAATCGCGTCGAAAGCGACGTCGAAAGAAAAGCGAGGTTGACATAAACATCGTATATAATTTATCAAGGTATAAATATCATATATATAATATATACTCTAGTAAATATATTTAATTGATAAAGGTTTGTTACTCGGCCGTACGAGGGCGCTCTCGACAAATACTCGGATTCAAGCCCGAAGCCAAAGTTACGTGGTCGCACGTCACAATTAGTGACGTCATCAACCCATTCACCGAAATCGCGTTCGAGGACTTTCGTATCACCTGATTGTGACGTCACAAAGTATTTGAGACAAAGAAGACGAAGTATCTCAGCGTCGCCGCCTCGGATTCATACGTCACAATTACACCCATTATTCCGCGGATCGCGATCGACGCGTACGTCACCGATCTACACGCCTACGTCATCACCACCTACGTCATCACCGCCTACGTCACACATAGCGTCACCATTGTTGCGTAGATACCAACGAAGTACGTTTAGGTCGATACTTGACCACGTGGGTGGTAAACAAGGTGAGTGGCGGGACTATTGGTTTGGGGTGGGTAGGTTGGGTGGCGGCACTACCCCCAACAATACAGCTAACGTACCGGACTTGACATTAAAGTTTGCAGCTAAAATGGTTTATATGACCGAACTGTTTATTATCGTCCAAGAGACTTGCTTTATATAACTTGTGTATCAACACAACATTGTACGCATATATCGATAAAGGGGGTTACATGATAACAGACTCCTCCTTATACAACTAATATATAACACAATACAACAGCTTCACCCTAATAATGCAAACATAATAAGTTCAACTACCAACAGTTAGCATTAGTGTGCCATGTAAACTACACAATACATATGAATAACAGATTAAATAGCACTTGATTAAAATATTCGATAAAATAAAGCTTAACTGCTTACTTCATAATCGCCCACAATTACAACGTAACAATGACCACTCACCTTAAAAAAATAATATATATATGACGTCACTGTACTCACTATTACGTAATGTTAGTTTCAGACAATTGTAAGCTTCCAGACATCTACGCTAAGAACGGGGAATCCCCGAAACTGCTACCTCGGAAACAATTCGATACATTATCTACGTCATATCCGGGAGCGAAACATCGCGTCGATAACAATCAAAAGATGACAAAGGAGAAGAACAATGAAAAGGTCACATACGTCATATATGGTATCGCGTGTTACAACAACTATCGTTGGCACATAAACATCATTATAATAATAAACTCTTACTCCATCTAGCGGATCCTAATTCTACCATATTTAAACCACTAGTAGGACTAGCAGCGGGGGAACAAACGCTTCGGTCACATCTCCTGTAACTTCAACAGTGGCTTTTAAATAAACGCTGCTACGAGACTAACTACGTAAAATCGACGTAACATTAATTACGCATCAATGACGTCACACTAACTACGCCATAATGTCGTCACAGGCCTCCCCCAACAGCCACAAGCGTGTCCTGCTCAACACCAGTTTACCGATCGGTTCGCCGACGTTTCAACGAGCGATGAAAGGATTTAACCCAGCGGTTGAAAAAAGTGGGGAGGGAAAAACTACGAGAGTGCGTATCGCATCCGCTGGGGGGCGCAAGGTGGGACGGGTTCAACGTATGACGTCAGCAACCGGAAATGACGACGAAATAAACGAAATACGGGATAGTTTGGGATCGTTATCGGTGGGGACTCCCCCTAAGTCGATATTAAAGAACAGACGACGATCAATCGACGATTTAGATATCGGGACAAAGAAGGGATTGGCGATGTATCTCAAGTCTAAACAACAACATTAAGATCCCATATTGCCCCTACAAACATATCCCATATTACCCCTACACACATATCCCATATTGCCCCTACACACATATCCCATATTGCCCCACACATATATCCCATATTGCCCACATATCCCATATTGCCCTCACATACCCTATATTATCCCTACACAGATATCCCATATTGCCCCACACAT
The DNA here is from genome assembly GCF_009617815.1 of Ciona robusta. Taxonomy (NCBI): domain Eukaryota; kingdom Metazoa; phylum Chordata; class Ascidiacea; order Phlebobranchia; family Cionidae; genus Ciona; species Ciona robusta. Next base: position 4,720,479 of record NC_143240.1, on the reverse strand, counting down.
ATATCCCATATTGCCCACATATCCCATATTGCCCTCACATACCCTATATTATCCCTACACAGATATCCCATATTGCCCCACACATATCCAATCCCATATTGCCCCTTCATATCCCATATTTCCCCTACCCACATATTGGCCCCACACATAAATCCCACATTGCCCCCACATATGTCCCATATTGCCCCCATATATACAACCAGGGGTTAATACAGTAAGTCACAAACGGGAATACATTTTTTTTATGGAACCTTTCATATCTTTACTCAACACACAAATATCATACGTGTCGCATTTTCCAAAAAGAGGGGTCTTAGGCCCATTACCCGCATTAAATATGCTCACAATGCCCCATTATTACATACCAATACCCACAACCACTATTGTTACATTGAATGAATAACAATCGATCAATGTTACATCATAATACATCATAATGACATCACAATACATAATGTTCCAAACATAACAATCGAATACAATAATGTAACAATGGGTTATGACATCACGTCACACATGAGCGGTTATGAACCATGTGACCGTTTCGCATTAAGGACTGTGTAATTAATTATGACATCATAATAAACATTGTTATAAACAATAAATAAACAAAATATTTTGTCATGTTATTTATTTTTTGTCAAAGTAACAACAATATAAGATTTCTATTATTGTGTGATATTTCTATGTTTCATGGCTGCATACGAAAACAAAATTCAAAATCAACGAATAACATGAAACAACAACAGTGGTTGCCAACTTATTTATACTTGTACCAATACACTGACACTTTAATACCGTACTAGTTATTGTGGCACAAAAATATTGGTGGTTTGGTTAGAAGTCTGTTAACTTGTTTGACCAATAACAACGTGGGTATTGTGGTAATTTGTGGCCTTATATGTTGTCTATGTAGTCTTTATATTGTGTCTATAGCCTACCCAGTATTGTACATTACCGTAGGTTGAAGTCAATTTGGGTTAAAGTTTGAATCACATTACAGAGTGGGCAAGATACACAAAGTTTATGGAATGTTTGTAAATAACAACAATAAACACATGAAGTAACTTGAAGCACATTTTGGCACGTCATGAAATATTAGCGATACTAAAGTTTGAAACATTGTTATTTCTATTGTAAAACATCCATGGTAATTACTTGAGCACCAAATTGTTGTTTAACGAGATTTTTTCTTCTCGATAATCAACGAGGCAACGTTATCGCCCGTAGCTTTGTTAAAGGCGTTGTGTGAGCCGTCGCAGAATGGCCACTGTTGGGGGTAGAGAGTTGGTTAGAAAATAAACATCGTTTATAATTAACATTCAGTCATAACATAAGAACCTTCCTTTTTTGAAAACTTGCAAAGGGTTTCTGCAAGTTATATTTTCAATTCCCATACATTTAATAAATCTTAATTCAGTTATATTTACCACCAATGGCACATTGCAAAATATTTTCTTTCCAAATCACAAAAATTCAAACGATTTTAGGAAAACTAAAGTTTTTAGAAAGTATTTCTAGCACATGGGCAAATATTGATGAAAAATTATTACCAAAACACTCTCTTCTTTAGACATAGATGTCTTAAAAAAAATCTAGATACTCCTATAGTTACACCTAAGCACACAAAACTCGGCGCTCACTTTTTTCGACCTCCAGCAACGACAAAAGTTTGTTTTCTCCCCAAGATCCTCCACGTCTATGACATCATAAACCTTCTCCTTCTGCTTCTCAACACGAAAGTTCATGATCGTGTCTTTGTTCCCACCAACGTATTTATCATAGTAAGGTTTGAATGCGAGGTAACCAACCCCACCAACCACTGTTGTGAAGGTGGTGAGATGGAGCCAATCTTTGACTGGGGGAAGGGTATGATGAGTTAGTTAATAAGGGATATGTTATTTCAAGTGTTTGCTGCTAGTAAAAATCCATGTGCTATATTTTATTGTCACCCATCATCATAATAAAGATTTATGTCCATTTTTTGTTTTTTTATTAATTTTAATAATTTTTTGAGATATTTTTTTATTATTTCATTATTAAATAACATGAGGATACAACACCAGCACCAAAATTTCACAAACACTTTTTACTGCGGAACTCACCTGATAGTTTAAGAAATCCTCCAAAAGACTTTGGTATCGGAACCCCCTTTAAATATGAAGGTACAGCATCTCGTACGATGTATGATATCGCTTCCATTATAACTAACTCATCAATACCTTAACTAATCTGCAATTATATTTTTGGTTATTTAAAGGTTAACCGAACTTTCTCTTTATATTTATAGCAATAAAAAGGTTATAACTGCCAAAACTAGAACTTATACCAAAACTTATCTTTATACATAAACTGTTTCTGCTAGAAATATTGCAATTCAAAAACACCTCTTTTTGCAATTTAATAATTATGTAAATACGTCAAAACGCAGAAACTGTAATAAATTTTCGAATGAGCTATTTCTAAACACCTTTCTGTATAATTAAACACTGCATTTAAACCTGTTTCAACAAATATTAGATCCTGTAGCAATACGTAGCTTAGCTCAACCTCAGTAAACCCGCAACTATTTCACGCATGATAATCAGCATTTCAGCAAAACTGCATCGTCAGTAAATTTACGAGTCTGTAGTTATTGATGCGTTCACGCGTGTCATACTTAGAACAACTTAAGTTACGTCACAAACAACAGTGTTACGTCACATATACCGCGAGAATTTAAACAATATATATCAACAACAAACTAACCTTTGAAAATATTCCACAAACAACCTTGTAGAAGTTCAAATTACCAACTGAATTAAAACTGAATCGAATTTCGTTTAAATACCGAACTATAAGATGTCGATGTGGCCGCCATAGAAATCAAATACTGCGTAAACATCACGATTTTATTTTCTCGGGGACAAATTAAAAACAAACCTTTTTAAAAACAACAACACACAAATTTGCACCAATTTTTACACAACAACAGTTTTTACTTTTGTAAACACAATATACAATAAAAACAAAATTGAAAATATTAATATCCAGTCTGTATCTGTTTGTAACTTAGTGGGCAATGGGCCAATATGGTCTTGCTCCATTATTTGAACATCTGAACATGTTGAAACATTGGGAAAGCAATTAGTTTGCACATTAACATTAATATGTTGTTTCATGAATTGTGTTAATAGTTGCAGGTCAATATGTGTTTGGTTGTATCGTGATATCGCTCGAGGTCCTTGAAAGATTAGGAGGTTGGGAACGGATATTGTTCCAAACCTGTGGGGAGGAATCTTTATAAGGTGTGCATGGAGTATTATTGTATATGGGTGAGGTACTACAACCTGGTATGCCATGGGTTAGGGGATACTGGAGCCGGCACGTTACCCGAATAATAAGACTATCACTGTATATCCCTCCTTTATAATATGCATGCTACTATAATATACATGTGTCTGATACAGTGGTTGGAGTGATTGGCACTACACCAGAGGTACAGGTTCAATGCTCGACGCTGCTACCATTGTGGGCGTATGTGTCCTTGGGGAAGACAGTTAGCAAAAAATTGCTCCAACCCAGTGGTCACTAATGGGTTGTTTAAATTGACATGCCCACAATGTTGGCAGCATTAAACCTTAAACCTTTTTTAATAATGGTTTTCCAACTTCAAGGCTCTACGCTGCGGGCATGACATATTAGTCTTACAATGGTAGCAATGTCGAGCCTTGAACACCGTATCTTTTAATTAGGAGGTAAGGGATCTAAACAATGTGTTATGACTTATCCCTGCTTCAGCATTATCTAATCAGTATTAAAAATCTAATATTCAAATATCACCGACCTGAGTTGATTAGATGAAAAAGTATTTATTTGTGATTCAACCTCCACAGCAATGATGGGGATTGTTGGAAACAATCGGCCGAGTGCGTTGTAGTCGGCAGCCATCTTCATAGAGAAGGGACACCAGGTGGCATAGAAGAGCACAACGGCACAAATCCCTGGTTCGTGGCTTCCAAGGTGAGATAATAGTTGCGCAACACTCATTAAAATTGTAGCTGGAAACACTGGGTCTGTTCCAACATTGTGGCAGTTTTTAAGTTCGTTGGAAAAATTTCCATTTCCAAAAAAATTTAGGTCCCTGAATATGGAGTAGTTTGTTTCATATTCGAGTTGGCTGGTTGGACAAATGTTTAAGTATGATTCAGACATCTGCAAAGGATTAATCACAATTATAGTTAATAACATACAGTAACATATTCATAAATGCTTAGTTTAAGCTTTGCTACATGTTGGCATAGTAAGTAACGTGCAACGTAAAAAGTTTCAAACAATTTAAATTTACACTCATTCTTGTGTAGAAAGAGGTCTAGTTTCAATACAAACATAATATCCCATATATAGTGTCTTTATATGAAGATGGTTTTAGTTTTAAAAGAAGACAATTGTGTCGTACATATGTAATTGTAATATATGTATTGTTGCCATCAGCTGCACTGTAAATGTGAAAGGGATCTTCTGACAATTAAGACAGTAATATGAGCCGTAGTGTTCGTATTGAAACTGACAATGTGTTTTATGCACTTTTCAATGAAATGAGGTTTCAAACAAAATATATGAAGTGTTATATTTGAATTGTGTTTTTGGAACTTTTAAAAAGACGATTTGAAGAATGTTTGTTGCCACAATAACTAATATATACAAATACATCATTACTTAATCATGGTTCATTGTGTGTGATTAGTTCAATAACTACATTTCCATGGTTTCCATGGTTACCATTCCTTGATGGTTTTGTCCGATAGGAATTTCCCATGCGGCTCTTTAGCTCCCTCTGGTAGCAGTGCACAGTACAGAGGTGTTATAGCGCCCTCATCTGGAGACTTTGTCGCTTTTGGCCCCGCCATGTCCGTTCTCACCCAACCTGGGCAACAAGCGTTGATTAGAACGTCGTCGAGGCCCCTCATGCGCATCTGCCGAGCTTGTATCCACGTCATGACGGAAACCCCAACCTTCGACACCCCATATGCAGTGTCAGGCCACCCATGTGTAACATGGTCCCCAGCTCTAGCATGAGCCACAAATTCCTCCATTTTTGAGCTCAGTTCCTCCTCTGTGATGGTTTGGGACCGGAAAATACTTTGCAATTCCTCGCTGCATTTCTTTATTGACATCAAACTCACAAAACTTGACACGTTAACCACTCGACCACCTTTCTTCATTATTGGCAGCAAAATATTGGATATTTTAAGCGTGCCGTAGTAATTGACATCTACTGTATCCCGTGCTTGCTTACCAAATGGTTCAGTGCTCGCTGATTTATAAGCGAAGCCAGCGTTATTCACCAAGACATCCAACCCACCATAATTCTTCACCAGGAATTCCTTGAGCGATAAAACACTATTTTCGTCGCAGATATCGAGCTGATGGTACTTCGGGCACAATCCTTCGGTTTCAAGCGATTTCACGGCTTTCCTACCCGATGCCTCACTCCGAGAACAAAGGTAAACATCACCCTTAAAGTCCTTGCATAACCCCCTTACAATAGCTAACCCCAACCCCCTATTTGACCCAGACACAATGGCAACTCTAGTGGTAGACATATTAATAATCCGTTCCTGCAAAAGATCGTGTTAGTACCCGTTTTTCTGCGGGAATGAAGGGCTCCGATTCCCGCAGATTCAAAATAGACGTCGAGGTTGGCAAACGCAGGTTAGCAGAAGCGATATTGTACGCTAGATGTTTTTTGTTTTACGCAGTATATCTGTATTGTTAAGTTGATTTAAATACGAGCCGTTATAGGGAGATGTAGCAGTGCAAACTTTCATGACGTTTTTATTGGACTTATTGATAATACCTGCTTAGAAAACGATGTTTTAGATGAAAATTCGCAAAACTTACAGTTAAAACTTTACAATTCAGATATATATTGAGATAAACACTTTTAAATAAGCAGATACTAACTATAAAACTGATTGAAATGCCTCAATATTTGCACTGTCAAGTCTCGTGATTTCGTATTTAAAACCGTAAAAACAGATATATAACATAAAACAAAACAACGTTCAACACACAATATTGCTTAAAATTCACTTTATGACTTAATTAACTGTATTTCTGCAGGAATAAACGAAACTGTCGCCAAACAAGCTAAATCTGTCAACCAACGCCAAAGTGACGCTTGGAACCTTTAACTGCGGAAAGCGACGTACGGCGATCAACTTTGGCACAACCGTATCATTCTATATAAATCTCCGGGACTTTAAATATACTCGGAATCGTGGGGAATTGATGCGTCTTGTATATAATACATATGCGTGAACTAGTATTTGTGGGGTTTTCGCCTGAACACGAAATTAATTGTAAAGTCACCATGACGTTAATTGCAAAGTCATCATGACATTGACATGCCTGGTGATTTCATTGCTCCACAGCATCATCTAGCGGTGGGGTTATTTTGTTATGTTAAATTTCTTACATTTAACAGAAAATAATATATTTATTTATATATATTTATTAACATTTTTCTGTATATTTATTTCTATATATATTTGCGTTTGTATATATATATATATAACATTATTAATATATATTTATATTAAAATATATTTTTTACATAAAAAGTTGTCTTATAACGTTTGTAACTTATATTGGTGTTTTGTTTTAATTTTGTCTCTAAATACATACTTGTATACATGTACCCGGACAAACCATAATTATCCTAATAGTCCCTATGTAATCTGTCTATATTTAGCACAAACAAATAACCACAACACAGTTGTTTTTATTTCATGTATTTACAAAAAACTTGATCGAAAATACAAAACACATTGGAAAATAAAATCAATTCAAACAGTAGAGACACACAAAAGTTAAAACACATTGAATATTGAAATGTGTTCAACGTTGAAACAGTAAATAAACATTATACATGTTGTTAACATACAAACTTGTTGTTAACATACAAAAAATATTGTTTACACCGGAGTTTGTGGAAAAACATTAAAATATTTTCAAACCCGGAATTTGTATCAACATTGTTTACAAATTGTAATTATTGTAATAATTGTTTCCAAACTCTAGGAACTTTTTACATGAAATCACAATATGAAAATAATGCGAAATATAGTTACAATGAAACTTATTTAAAACAAATTATAAAAAGTTTTAAATTATGATATATTGTAAGGCAAATAAAATAAATAAACACACATGGATGAAAGTAACCTATTTATCCTTGCATGGCGGGGAAACGACAATCGTTATAACACGGGTGTTCTGTTTCATACACCTCGTGCTCGCTTACAAGTTACAGTGTATGTAACTTTTTTATCCATGCATGGCGGAGCAACAACAGTCATTATAACACGGGTGTTCTGTTTCATACACCTCGTGTCCGCTTATAAATTACCACATATGTAACTTATTTATCCTCGCATTGAGGGAAAACGACAATCGTTATATAACACAGGTGTTCTGTTACATACACTTCGTCCCAGCTTACAAGTTACCACGTATGTAACTTATTTATCCTCACATTGGGGAGCAACGACAGTCGTTATAACACAGGTGTTCTGTTTCATGCACTTCGTGCCCGCTTATAAGTTACCTCGTATGTAACTTATTTATCCTTGCATGGCGGGGTAACGACAGTCATTATAACACAGGTGTTTTGTTACATACACCTCGTGCCCGCTTACAAGTTACCACGTATGTAACTTATTTATCCTCGCATGGCGGGGCAACGACAGTTGTTATAGCACGGGTATTCTGTTTCATACACACCTTGTGCCCGCTTACAGGTTACCACGTATGTAATTTTGTGGGTGATTGGTTTTCTGTATGGCTGATAATTTAGACAACCCATTAGTGAACACTGGGTTGCCCGAATTAGGTGTCTTGGTCATTAAACATTGGAATTTAGAGTCTTATATAAATGTTGTTGATAAACAGACGGTGTTCCAAACATGCAAATAATGCAGAAAAACTTTCACACTGAAACTTTGTATTCAAAACAGAACATGCAAAAGTGTGAAATCGTGATGTATTGAAAGGCAGCACACATGAATATTATCCTCACGTGGCGGGACAACTTCAACAACCCATAAGTGACCATTGGGTTGGAGCGATTGCCGTTAAGTGCCTTGCCCAAGGACACCACAATATCAGCCGTAGCAACAAAGATATCTCCTTTACAAATTCATCGATCCAGTATCTTCGTACGAGTCCTCGGAATCCGTGTCCGATATTTTGGTTCGTGTCGAACATTGGGTGGTGATTGTTGTGCTGACACCCGGTGGTGACGATGCCGCACTTATCGCAGCTGCCGCCATCTGGGCTGCGTGCCTCCTGTTGGGGGGAAAATAATTTATTTCATAAATAATTTGCTTATAAGAGATGATGAAGGTCTTCTGTGTGGGGGGGTAGGGTTGTTATATTGTATAAATACAACATAAAACAATATATATTATGACATCACAACAACTTACACATTTCTATGGGGACTCGCCACTTGGGGTGTCTCAGTCATCGGCGATCCAACATCTGGAATAGAAATAATATATATTATATAGAAATTCATCATCCAAAAATAATACGAGTTTAAATAGAAAAAAGCTTTGTCGTGTTGTTAGACTGCCACAATTGATCTTGCTGTTCTGGGTAATAGAAATAATATAACATGATGACATCTCAGTTGATGACATCATCATTGATGACATCACACCTCACCTTTAACCCCCGTTCTTAACTTCTTCTCGCGCATCATGGCCGACCTCATCTTCTGTAAAACAAACTCAGGAAGTCGAAAGAATTGTAATTCCTCGGGCATCGTTCCGGGGCTGTCCCTGTAACAGGAACAAGCATTATAGTGGGAAGAATGACAAAAATAAACATGTGCATTTAAAAATAAGCAATTGATTATTCTGTAATCTCATAGAACGGATGTTTCATCCACCGTACAGAGACATCATTAGTGTCCAGTATATACGGTTAAGTGTCTTGTTCAAGAACATATATGTCCACAATGGTAGCAGCATCGGGCCTTGAACCCGTACTACTGGGCCAAGGGTCAACTTATAACATCATAATGACATCATCAATAATATTATGACATCATCAGTTATGACATCATGAACTTACTTATACTCGGTATCATACAGATTCATGACATCATCAGCAAGTAATATAAACGTGTTCTTCCCCCCAGTGGCCGCCATGCAATTATTCTTCACCATCCATTTCTTGTCTTCGTGGTCGCCAACGTACTGTGGGGTCAACATTATGATAACGAACACAAAGTTACATACGTGGTAATCCCTTCACAAAGTTACATACGTGGTAACCCATACACAAAGTTACATACGTGGTAATCCCTTCACAAAGTTACATACGTGGTAATCCCTTCACAAAGTTACATACGTGGTAATCCCTTCACAAAGTTACATACGTGGTAATCCCTTCACAAAGTTACATACGTGGTAATCCCTTCACAAAGTCACAACACAACGCATACCTTAAATAAGTCGGGATGCTTCATGTAAATTCTGCCTCTAGTGGCTCCAAGTCCGAGAGCCCTGCAATAGACATCATATATAATTAATAAACATCATATAAAACAAAGCAGCAACATCAACACAAAGTTTTAAATAATTTTCAAACCATATTAAAGAGATAAACACCTTATACACCACCCACCTGTTAGCTTTGGTTCCCATCACAAACTTTGCGTTGATGTTTAATCTTGATGGATCCCACTGATAATAATCATTACATTAGGGTTTTATTGAAATAAAAGACCGATGATGCCGCTATGGATGAAAAATATGGCTTTTGCAGTTTTTGTTGGATTTTTGTTTAATATATATTTCTTGGAACTTAATCCTGGATGTTATTTGGTTACGAGAATCGTCCAACTTCATGAGCATTAGATCATTTTATATACATTATGACATCACACACAACCATTATGACATCACACACAACCATTACGACTCACATTTTCAACTTTACGCTTGATTGCTTCCTTGGTATTTCTATGTGGACTCCCGTAACTCCTCATGGGCGCCGTCGGGGTGTTGGTACGAGGACGTTTCTATCAAAGTATTTGGAATAATGGTTGTTTGGGACCGTATATGGTGGTTACCTTAGGGATCGGGCTTAGGGAGCGTCTCTGTGAAGCTTCACTACTTCCCACTTTTAAACGCTTTGGATGAAAATGTTGAAATTGAATGAAACTTATTTATTCTTACTTGGCGGAGCAACGGCAAAAATATATAATATAAAACAACACTTATGATGTCATTATGACATCACATACCTTTGTCCAATCAGGTGAAGCCACCCTTCGTTTCCCCGGCAACACATGACTGGGTATGGTGGGGGGGAGGTTAGGGGGCCCTGGGTGAGTATGCGGGACAATATTATTATGTTTTAAGTGAAATATAGGAAAAAGAAACGCTCACAGTTATCCATGGTTGGTTTGGTTTGTTTCGAATTCTTGTTGCGGAAAATTTTCTTTGCATTTTCGAGGGCGTTCATGCATGCCCTTGAAACCTGGGGTGTCGTTTGTTAATTTAATTAATTGATAATTTAAACATACAGAGAAACATAACTGACATCCTGATGGTGAATCGATAATTTTATTTCACCAGTGTTTTGTCACCCGGCAAGACAATATCAGGTGAGGTATAAAATTTACTTTTTTAACAAAAGAAATCCATGTTTCAAGTTATGCCTGGTAGCAACAACAGAAACATAGAAACAATATATTACCAAGGCATCAAACATAGAAACAATATATTACCAAGGCATCAAACATAGAAACAATATATTACCAGGGCATCAAACATAGAAACAATATATTACCAGGGCATCAAACATAGAAACAATATATTACCAGGGCATCAACATCCACAACACGGTTGACCGACTTGAAAGGTTCGAGATTCATATTTTCGGCCGCATTTTCCGCTCCTTCTCGGAACACCTGTGGTATTATATTTTTGAAAACTGATAACAACACAATCGAGTAGTAACTAAGAAATATTCAGTTAATGTCAAAGAACAATTTTGATGAAATAAATGATATAAACATAAACAAAGTAGCATCACATAAATTCAAACAACAAGATTTAATTCATTATTAAAACACAATATGTATTTAACTTATTCATTATGTGGCTATGATTGACATTATAATTTGGTATTCTGACACCATTATGACATCACAACCACCCATTATTACCTCAATATATTTATGAAACATCTCCATGACATCACTATTGATCGCCGGTTGGAGAACTTTTAACAATAGATCCATTGATGATGTCACATTGGCTCTCGATACAGGGGAAGCACCCAGATGTCCGTTAATATAACGTATCGTGTGGGGTTGTTCCAGATGAGCGGTCGTGAACGGTTGCTATGGGGGACATATTGTTTATTATATTTCTATGTATATGGGGGTAACATATAATGGGGGTCATGTTATGGGTTAGAGATCTTGTTTATTGTATAAATATATATATATATGGGTAAAATATATTAAACAACCTGTTCTGACAATCAATACTCTGTATACCGTATTCTCTAATCCAGAAACACCAACCTATGGCCATATTACCCCTTTTTGGTTGTTTGTTTTGACTAATTAATACAAGGTATTCTATACTAGTGAAATATACAAACAAATAATAATAGACACCATAACAGCAATAACTTTACAATAAACTACCTGTATCTCTTGTTCACCATCTCGTACCAACCTTATGGGCGACGTCGGTGGCTTGTCACTTGGTGGCCAGAATGTTTTGGAACAATAAGCACCCGGGATGAAAACGTCAACCATTATTGGAGTAAATATTCTGCTAGAAATATTAACAAATCTAAAGCATATGTATGTAATGAACAATAAATTTATTTATTTGTCCTAAGTTATGCCTGGTAGCAATAAAAAACATCAACATAACTATACTAACTAGTAACTACTATGTTCCTACTCATGTATACATAACTAACTTGAGTATTTAACTAAAACTTAAATAATTCTCGGTTTATTTCCAACTAACTGCTCAATTCTGCAACAAAAACAATGTTTACTTCACAACTGCAGTTGTTTACACGACTACCTGGTTTATAAGTTACCCCTGGTTTGGCGCCTAAAAATGCGCGTAAACATAAAATATAAACAAAAAATCTCTATGGAATCATTCACGCGTGACTGATGCAATCTGCCGCATTGACTTGTTAAATGCTGACCACCCCAATGACTTGTTAAATGCTAACCGCTGCATTGACCTGTTAAATGCTGACCACCGCAATGACTTGTTAAATGCTAACCGTCGTATTGACATGTTAAATGCAACTGCTGCACTGACCACATGCAACTTTGTTTCGCTTTCTACATCTAAACACCAACCGCATATAAATAAATACTTCAACAGTTTAAATAAACGAAACACCCAACAAACCTTGCTTTATATCTCTGCTGCCCCTAGCGGATAATCTTTTCCTCCCCTGTCATTGAAACACCTTGTAAGTTTGACCAGTTTTAATTTTTGAACAAAATTTCGAATTTAAATTCCCAAACTAACCCAAAGTCCAAATGTTTGAAGCAGAAGGAACGAAAGCAACAAAAGATTGAAATATTAAAGCAGCAATAAGAACAATTGTCTAATTATTCCAGCACCTGGGGGAGAATGCGCAAAGTAGCATAACCTTTGGTTGAGCATTCGTTAAGATCAACGAAAAGCAGGGTATATGATATCTATGTTACGTTGCGCATTCGGCGAGAATTTAACTAAAACGAAAACTTTGTGAAAAATGAAGAAAACGTAAAAATATCTTTAAGATTTCCGAATAATTGTTTTATGATGTCATAATCATTGTTACATCATATTACAATGTTTTTATGAGAATTATTTTAACGGATATTTCCTTGTTTTAAAGAAATTATCGGAAATAATAATGAAAGCATTCTAAACAAACAATTACACACATGATGTAACAATTACGCAACAATTATATATTTACAAGAAACAAAATTCAATCCAATTTCGCAAAAAAAATTTTTTATAATCAAGTTATTTTTAGTTTAACGAAAAAACGACAAAACTTGATCAAAGATTCTACTTTTGGCCAAAAGAGTGAATTTTATATTTACCATCGTTTGACAACAATATTTACCTAACATGCAAGTTGTTTTAAATAAAAGGAAAAACATGACACACAATACCAACAATGTTCAGAAACATATTTTTACATTTTTGCAGCAAAACCAAATTTTAATTTTTTTGATATTTTGAATTAAAATGTTCAGAACTCCAACAATTTTGTCAAAAAACCAGGAAGTTACATTCTTCCCCTTTGTTTTTACTGCGTTTTACGAGATTTTGCATCAAAATAAATAAAATTCCCAATATTTTTGCCACAAATTTAAAACACGCAAGCAAAATTTTGGGGCAAAAAACATTTGTTTTAAACTTCATGGCTGAGGAGTATTTTACTTTAAGCCACCCCATGTGTTTTTCCCGTGTTTGTTTCAAAATTATTCCTGGAATGTGTTCCACCAGTTCTGTTGAAAATATTCCAAGGTTCTTTATTTCACTGGTTTTGTTGTTGTTGTTGTGGATAAGCTTGGATGACTTGCTGGGCTTGTGGGGGGTGTTGGTCTGCAGGGTAATATTGAACTAATAATAATACAGGGAGTGCTGGGTGAATCAATCTGCACATTCAGTAACACTCCAATGCCAACATAAAACTTAAAAACATGTTTCAAAGAAAGTAATTTATTAATTAAATTCATGAGGTGTAGATTTATGCTTGGCTTAACTGTTAACTTTAACATAAAATGAAATCCTTGTTATTATAAGATATCTATGTTTAATATAAGATATCTATGTTTAATATAAGATATCTATGTTTAATATAGGATATCTATGTTAATATAAGATATCTATGTTAATATAAGATATCTATGTTTAATATAAGATATATATGTTTAATATAAGATATCTATGTTTAATATAAGATATCTATGTTAAATATAAGATATCTATGTTTAATATAAGATATCTATGTTTAATATAAGATATCTATGTTAAATATAAGATATCTATGTTTAATATAAGATATCTATGTTAAATATAAGATATCTATGTTTAATATAAGATATCTATGTTTAATATAAGATATCTATGTTAAATATAAGATATCTATGTTAATATAAGATATCTATGTTTAATATAAGATATCTATGTTTAATATAAGATATCTATGTTAAATATAAGATATCTATGTTTAATATAAGATATCTATGTTTAATATAAGATATCTATGTTAAATATAAGATATCTATGTTTAATATAAGATATCTATGTTTAATATAAGATATCTATGTTAAATATAAGATATCTATGTTTAATATAAGATATATATGTTCCACTCACATGATCTCGGAGTAGCAGCAAGGTAAGGAGCGGGCACATGCGTCGTTGTCGTAGCAACAGCTGGTTGTAAGTAACCTTGTTGAGCACCGGGTGGCGCTGGAGGGCCACCACCGTGAGTTTGTTGAACCATCATTATTCGTTGGTTGGGGGGGAACGTTTGGAACGTAGCGTGGGGGCTGTTTGGGGGTGATAGGGGTTAGTGGGGGGTATATATACACATAGGGGCTTGTTAGGCTCCCTGGCTCACTAATAATTTTCATAGAACAAAAACAAATGTATTGCAACTTGGGGGTTGGTGGGGTAATGTTATATATACATGGGGTTAAGATGGCAGTGGGTGCTTTGGAGATGTAACCAAACTTTTGGGGGTTAAAGCTGTTTCGTTCAATTATTTTGAAAATTAGCTTATATAATTACCACATATATAAAACACATCAGTAGTTCTATACATTACATGGAATTAAATGTATAAATATAACTATAAAATATACCTATTTCTACAAGTAATACATAGGTAATATGTCATATGTTATGTATCTGACCTGTTAGGAACCATAGTTTGTGGGGTGTGCATCCCTCCTGGTGTTGGGTGGGGTACCACTTGTTGGTAGTATGGTTGGGGTGATGGGATAACTTGGGTTGGGGGGTTTTGTGGGGGTAAGTTGGGTGCAGCAGGGCTGGTAGGGGGAATGTGACCCTGTGGGGTAACATGGGTTAGTGGGGTATAGGCACCAAACCTGGGGTGGCAGGCTGCCTATCTTTTACACTGTATTAATCAGTAAACATTACAACCAATAAGTTAGATTTGTTTCACAGGATTGTGTGTCTAACTATCCCTGCCTCCCCTGTGTTTATATAAGTTTTGCGCCAATGTTATTGTATATACTACCTACATACATGGTTTATGGATGGGTGTATTCATGCCTTTAGTTGGATATAATAGACGTCTGTGTTCTTGGACACTTAACGACAATTGCTCCAACCCAGTGGTCACTTATCGGTTCTAGCTTTTGACACAATGTTATATAATTAATACTTCACCTGGTTGGGCGTGTGGGCGGAGTGAGGGCGTGTCTGTTGCATATATGCTTGTTGCTGTTGTTGGGGCTGTTGTTGTTGTTGTTGCTGCTGTTGTTGTTGTTGTTGCTGTTGTTGTACTTGTACATGGGCTGGCTGGTAACTCGCTAAAAGTAACACAACATAAATACTTATCTCTTCGAATACGATGGCGAAGATCAAATTATTTTTAGCAAAACAACAGTCGTTAAAACACGCTAAACCAGAGGCGTAATACGAACTTACCATATATTTGGTCGGTGTATGGGGGGCCACGTGGGGTTGTAGGTTGCATTATGTGACCGGCAGGAGTCGTCGCGTACATTATCGGCTCCATGCCGTAGTGCTGCGGGGCAAAGTGGGTCAGAATGGGGTAAAGTGGTTTAGAATGGGTCAAAGTGGTTTAGAATGGGTCAAAGTGGTTTAGAATGGGTCAAAGTGGTTTAGAATGGGTCAAAGTGGTTTAGAATGGGGTAAAGTGGATTAGAATGGGACAAAGTGGTTTAGAATGGATCAAAGTGGTTTAGAATGGGTCAAAGTGGTTTAGAATGGGGTAAAGTGGTTTAGAATGGGTCAAAGTGGTTTAGAATGGGGTAAAGTGGTTTAGAATGGGGCAAAGTGGTTTAGAATGGGTCAAAGTGGTTTAGAATGGGTCAAAGTGTTTTAGAATGGGTCAAAGTGGTTTAGAATGGGTCAAAGTGGTTTAGAATGGGGTAAAGTGGTTTAGAATGGGACAAAGTGGTTTAGAATGGGTCAAAGTGGTTTATAATGGGTCAAAGTGGTTTAGAATGGGTCAAAGTGGTTTAGAATGGGTCAAAGTGGTTTAGAATGGGGTAAAGTGGATTAGAATGGGACAAAGTGGTTTAGAATGGATCAAAGTGGTTTAGAATGGGTCAAAGTGGTTTAGAATGGGTCAAAGTGCTTTATAAGGGGTCAAAGTGGTTTAGAATGGGGTAAAGTGGTTTATAAAGGGTCAAAGTGGTTTAGAATGGGTCAAAGTGGTTTAAAAGGGATCAAAGTGGTTTAGAATGGATCAAAGTGGTTTAGAATGGGTCAAAGTGGTTTATAAGGGGTCAAAGTGGTTTAGAATAGATCAAAGTGGTTTAGAATGGATCAAAGTGGTTTAGAATGGGGTAAAGTGGTTTATAATGGGTCAAAGTGGTTTAGAATGGGTCAAAGTGGTTTAGAATGGGACAAAGTGGTTTAGAATGGGTCAAAGTGGTTTAGAATGGGACAAAGTGGTTTAGAATGGGGCAAAGTGGTTTAGAATGAGACAAAGTGGTTTAGAATGGGTCAAAGTGGTTTAGAATGGGACAAAGTGGTTTAGAATGGGTCAAAGTGGTATATAATGGGTCAAAGTGGTTTAGAATGGGACAAAGTGGTTTAGAATGGGTCAAAGTGGTTTAGAATGGGACAAAGTGGTTTAGAATGGGGCAAAGTGGTTTAGAATGGGTCAAAGTGGTTTAGAATGGGTCAAAGTGGTTTAGAATGGGGCAAAGTGGTTTAGAATGGGACAAAGTGGTTTAGAATGGGGCAAAGTGGTTTAGAATGGGTCGAAGTGGTTTAGAATGGGTCGAAGTGGTTTAGAATGGGACAAAGTGGTTTAGAATGGGGCAAAGTGGTTTATAATGGGTCAAAGTGGTTTAGAATGGGTCAAAGTGGTTTAGAATGGGTCAAAGTGGTTTAGAATGGGTCAAAGTGGTTTAGAATGGGACAAAGTGGTTTAGAATGGGTCAAAGTGGTTTAGAATGGGTCAAAGTGGTTTAGAATGGGTCAAAGTGGTTTAGAATGGGTCAAAGTAGTTTATAATAGGTCAAAGTGGTTTAGAATGGGTCAAAGTGGTTTAGAATGGGTCAAAGTGGTTTAGAATGGGACAAAGTGGTTTAGAATGGGGCAAAGTGGTTTAGAATGGGGCAAAGTGGTTTAGAATGGGGCAAAGTGGTTTATAATGGGTCAAAGTGGTTTAGAATGGGACAAAGTGGTTTATAATGGGTCAAAGTGGTTTAGAATGGGACAAAGTGGTTACGAATGGGGCAAAGTGGTTTAGAATGGGACAAAGTGGTTACGAATGGGGCAAAGTGGTTTAGAATGTGTCAAAGTGGTTTAGAATGGGTCAAAGTGGTTTAGAATGGGTCAAAGTGGTTTAGAATGGGACAAAGTGGTTTAGAATGGGTCAAAGTAGTTTATAATGGGACAAAGTGGTTTAGAATGGGTCAAAGTGGTTTAGAATGGGTCAAAGTGGTTTAGAATGGGACAAAGTGGTTAAGAATGGGACAAAGTGGTTTAGAATGGGTCAAAGTGGTTTAGAATGGGTCAAAGTGGTTTAGAATGGGTCAAAGTGGTTTAGAATGGGGTAAAGTGGTTTAGAATGGGTCAAAGTGGTTTAGAATGGGTCAAAGTGGTTTATAATGGGTCAAAGTGGTTTAGAATAGATCAAAGTGGTTTAGAATGGATCAAAGTGGTTTAGAATGGGGTAAAGTGGTTTATAATGGGTCAAAGTGGTTTAGAATGGGTCAAAGTGGTTTAGAATGGGACAAAGTGGTTTAGAATGGGGCAAAGTGGTTTAGAATGAGACAAAGTGGTTAAGAATGGGGCAAAGTGGTTTAGAATGGGACAAAGTGGTTTAGAATGGGTCAAAGTGGTTTAGAATGGGACAAAGTGGTTTAGAATGGGACAAAGTGGTTTAGAATGGGTCAAAGTGGTATATAATGGGTCAAAGTGGTTTAGAATGGGACAAAGTGGTTTAGAATGGGTCAAAGTGGTTTAGAATGGGACAAAGTGGTTTAGAATGGGGCAAAGTGGTTTAGAATGGGTCAAAGTGGTTTAGAATGGGTCAAAGTGGTTTAAAATGGGACAAAGTGGTTTAGAATGGGGCAAAGTGGTTTAGAATGGGACAAAGTGGTTTAGAATGGGGCAAAGTGGTTTAGAATGGGTCGAAGTGGTTTAGAATGGGACAAAGTGGTTTAGAATGGGGCAAAGTGGTTTATAATGGGTCAAAGTGGTTTAGAATGGGTCAAAGTGGTTTAGAATGGGTCAAAGTGGTTTAGAATGGGTCAAAGTGGTTTAGAATGGGACAAAGTGGTTTAGAATGGGGCAAAGTGGCTTAGAATGGGACAAAGTGGTTTAGAATGGGTCAAAGTAGTTTATAATGGGTCAAAGTGGTTTAGAATGGGTCAAAGTGGTTTAGAATGGGACAAAGTGGTTTAGAATGGGGCAAAGTGGTTTAGAATGGGGCAAAGTGGTTTATAATGGGTCAAAGTGGTTTAGAATGGGACAAAGTGGTTTATAATGGGTCAAAGTGGTTTAGAATGGGACAAAGTGGTTACGAATGGGGCAAAGTGGTTTAGACTGTGTCAAAGTGGTTTAGAATGGGTCAAAGTGGTTTAGAATGGGTCAAAGTGGTTTAGAATGGGTCAAAGTAGTTTATAATGGGACAAAGTGGTTTAGAATGGGTCAAAGTGGTTTAGAATGGGTCAAAGTGGTTTAGAATGGGACAAAGTGGTTAAGAATGGGACAAAGTGGTTTAGAATGGGTCAAAGTGGTTTATAATGGGTCAAAGTGGTTTAGAATGGGTCAAAGTGGTTTAGAATGGGGTAAAGTGGTTTAGAATGGGTCAAAGTGGTTTAGAATGGGTCAAAGTGGTTTATAATGGGTCAAAGTGGTTTAGAATGGGTCAAAGTGGTTTAGAATGGGTCAAAGTGGTTTAGAATGGGGTAAAGTGGTTAAGAATGGGTCAAAGTGGTTTAGAATGGGCCAAAAGGGTTTAGAATGGGTCAAAGTGGTTTAGAATGGGTCAAAGTGGTTTAGAATGGGTCAAAGTGGTTTAGAATGGGTCAAAGTTGTTTAGAATAGGGCAAAGTGGTTTAGAATGGGTCAAAGTTGTTTAGAATGGGGCAAAGTGGTTTAGAATGGGTCAAATTTGTTTAGAATGGGGCAAAGTGGTTAAGAATGGGACAAAGTGGTTTAGAATGGGACAAAGTGGTTAAGAATGGGACAAAGTGGTTTAGAATGGGTCAAAGTGGTTTATAATGGGTCAAAGTGGTTTATAATGGGTCAAAGTGGTTTAGAATGGGTCAAAGTGGTTTAGAATGGGGTAAAGTGGTTTAGAATGGGTCAAAGTGGTTTAGAATGGGTCAAAGTGGTTTATAATGGGTCAAAGTGGTTTAGAATGGGTCAAAGTGGTTTAGAATGGGTCAAAGTGGTTTAGAATGGGGTAAAGTGGTTAAGAATGGGTCAAAGTGGTTTAGAATGGGCCAAAAGGGTTTAGAATGGGTCAAAGTGGTTTAGAATGGGTCAAAGTGGTTTAGAATGGGTCAAAGTGGTTTAGAATGGGTCAAAGTTGTTTAGAATGGGGCAAAGTGGTTTAGAATGAGTCAAAGTTGTTTAGAATGGGGCAAAGTGGTTTAGAATGGGTCAAATTTGTTTAGAATGGGGCAAAGTGGTTAAGAATGGGACAAAGTGGTTTAGAATGGGTCAAAGTGGTTTATAATGGGTCAAAGTGGTTTAGAATGGGGTAAAGTGGTTTAGAATGGGTCAAAGTGGTTTAGAATGGGTCAAAGTGGTTTAGAATGGGTCAAAGTGGTTTAGAATGGGTCAAAGTGGTTTAGAATGGGTCAAAGTGGTTTAGAATGGGTCAAAGTGGTTTAGAATGGGGTAAAGTGGTTTAGAATGGGTCAAAGTGGTTTAGAATGGGTCAAAGTGGTTTAGAATGGGTCAAGGTGGTTTAGAATGGGGTAAAGTGGTTTAGAATGGGTCAAAGTGGTTTAGAATGGGTCAAAGTGGTTTAGAATGGGTCAAAGTGGTTTAGAATGGGTCAAAGTGGTTTAGAATGGGGTAAAGTGGTTTAGAATGGGTCAAAGTGGTTTAGAATGGGTCAAAGTGGTTTATAATGGGTCAAAGTGGTTTATAATGGGACAAAGTGGTTTATAATGGGTCAAAGTGGTTTAGAATGGGGTAAAGTGGTTTAGAATGGGTCAAAGTGGTTTATAATGGGGTAAAGTGGTTTAGAATGGGTCAAAGTGGTTTATAATGTGTCAAAGTGGTTTAGAATGGGACAAAGTGGTTTAGAATGGGACAAAGTGGTTTAGAATGGGTCAAAAGGGTTTATAATGGGGCAAAGTGGTTCATAATGGGGCAAAGTGGTTTATAATGGGTCAAAGTGGTTTAGAATGGGTCAAAGTGGTTTAGAATGGGGCAAAGTGGTTTAGAATGTGTCAAAGTGGTTTAGAATGGGTCAAAGTGGTTTAGAATGGGTCAAAGTGGTTTATAATGGGACAAAGTGGTTTAGAATGGATCAAAGTGGTTTAGAATGGGTCAAAGTGGTTTATAATGGGACAAAGTGGTTTAGAATGGGTCAAAGTGGTTTAGAATGGGTCAAAGTGGTTTAGAATGGGTCAAAGTGGTTTAGAATGGGTCAAAGTGGTTTAGAATGGGTCAAAGTGGTTTAGAATGGGTCAAAGTGGTTTATAATGGGGTAAAGTGGTTTAGAATGGGTCAAAGTGGTTTATAATGTGTCAAAGTGGTTTAGAATGGGTCAAAGTGGTTTAGAATGGGACAAAGTGGTTTAGAATGGGTCAAAAGGGTTTATAATGGGGCAAAGTGGTTCATAATGGGGCAAAGTGGTTTATAATGGGTCAAAGTGGTTTAGAATGGGTCAAAGTGGTTTAGAATGGGGCAAAGTGGTTTAGAATGTGTCAAAGTGGTTTAGAATGGGTCAAAGTGGTTTATAATGGGGCAAAGTGGTTTAGAATTGGTCAAAGTGGTTTATAATGGGTCAAAGTGGTTTATAATGGGTCAAAGTGGTTTAGAATGGGACAAAGTGGTTTAGAATGGGTCAAAGTGGTTTATAATGGGTCAAAGTGGTTTAGAATGGGTCAAAGTGGTTTAGAATGGGTCAAAGTGGTTTAGAATGGGTCAAAGTGGTTTATAATGGGTCAAAGTGGTTTATAATGGGTCAAAGTGGTTTAGAATGGGGCAAAGTGGTTTATAATGGGGCAAAGTGGTTTATAATGGGGTAAAGTGGTTTAGAATGGGTCAAGGTGGTTTAGAATGGGGCAAAGTGGTTTAGAATGGGGCAAAGTGGTTTATAATGGGGTAAAGTGGTTTAGAATGGATCAAAGTGGTTTATAATGGGTCAAAGTGGTTTATAATGGGGTCAAAGTGGTTAAGAATGGGTCAAAGTGGTTTAGAATGGGGCAAAGTGGTTTAGAATGTGTCAAAGTGGTTTAGAATCGAACAAAGTGGTTTATAATGGGTCAAAGTGGTTTATAATGGGGAAAAGTGGTTTAGAATGGGTCAAAGTGGTTTATAATGAGGCAAAGTGGTTTATAATGGGTCAAAGTGGTTTAGAATGGGACAAAGTGGTTTAGAATGGGTCAAAGTGGTTTATAATGGGTCAAAGTGGTTTAGAATGGGGTAAGGTGGTTTAGAATGGGTCAAAGTGGTTTAGAATGGGACAAAGTGGTTTATAATGGGGTAAAGTGGTTTAGAATGGATCAAAGTGGTTTAGAATGGGGCAAAGTGGTTTAGAATGGGTCAAAGTTGTTTATAATGAGGCAAAGTGGTTTATAATGGGTCAAAGTGGTTTAGAATGGGACAAAGTGGTTTATAATGGGTCAAAGTGGTTTAGAATGGGACAAAGTGGTTTATAATGGGGTAAAGTGGTTTAGAATGGATCAAAGTGGTTTAGAATGGGTCAAAGTGGTTTATAATGAGGCAAAGTGGTTTATAATGGGTCAAAGTGGTTTAGAATGGGACAAAGTGGTTTAGAATGGGTCAAAGTGGTTTAGAATGGGGCAAAGTGGTTTAGAATGGGTCAAAGTGGTTTATAATGGGTCAAAGTGGTTTAGAATGGGTCAAAGTGGTTTATAATGTGTCAAAGTGGTTTATAATGGGGCAAAGTGGTTTATAATGGGGCAAAGTGGTTTAGAATGGGTCAAAGTGGTTTAGAATGGGGCAAAGTGGTTTAGAATGGGTCAAAGTGGTTTAGAATGGGGCAAAGTGGTTTATAATGGGACAAAGTGGTTTAGAATGGGTCAAAGTGGTTTATAATGTGTCAAAGTGGTTTATAATGGGGCAAAGTGGTTTAGAATGGGTCAAAGTGGTTTATAATGGGACAAAGTGGTTTAGAATGGGACAAAGTGGTTTAGAATGGGTCAAAGTGGTTTAGAATGGGTCAAAGTGGTTTATAATGAGGCAAAGTGGTTTATAATGGGTCAAAGTGGTTTAGAATGGGACAAAGTGGTTTATAATGGGGTAAAGTGGTTTAGAATGGATCAAAGTGGTTTAGAATGGGGCAAAGTGGTTTAGAATGGGTCAAAGTGGTTTAGAATGGGGCAAAGTGGTTTAGAATGGGGCAAAGTGGTTTAGAATGGGTCAAAGTGGTTTATAATGGGTCAAAGTGGTTTAGAATGGGTCAAAGTGGTTTATAATGTGTCAAAGTGGTTTATAATGGGGCAAAGTGGTTTAGAATGGGTCAAAGTGGTTTATAATGGGACAAAGTGGTTTAGAATGGGACAAAGTGGTTTAGAATGGGTCAAAGTGGTTTAGAATGGGTCAAAGTGGTTTATAATGAGGCAAAGTGGTTTATAATGGGTCAAAGTGGTTTAGAATGGGACAAAGTGGTTTATAATGGGGTAAAGTGGTTTAGAATGGATCAAAGTGGTTTAGAATGGGGCAAAGTGGTTTAGAATGGGTCAAAGTGGTTTATAATGGGTCAAAGTGGTTTAGAATGGGTCAAAGTGGTTTAGAATGGGGCAAAGTGGTTTAGAATGGGTCAAAGTGGTTTAGAATGGGGCAAAGTGGTTTAGAATGGGTCAAAGTGGTTTATAATGGGTCAAAGTGGTTTAGAATGGGTCAAAGTGGTTTATAATGTGTCAAAGTGGTTTATAATGGGGCAAAGTGGTTTATAATGGGGCAAAGTGGTTTAGAATGGGTCAAAGTGGTTTAGAATGGGGCAAAGTGGTTTAGAATGGGTCAAAGTGGTTTAGAATGGATCAAAGTGGTTTAGAATGGGTCAAAGTGGTTTAGAATGGGGCAAAGTGGTTTAGAATGGGTCAAAGTGGTTTAGAATGGGTCAAAGTGGTTTAGAATGGGGTAAAGTGGTTTAGAATGGGGCAAAGTGGTTTATAATGAGTCAAAGTGGTTTAGAATGGGTCAAAGTGGTTTAGAATGGGTCAAAGTGGTTTAGAATGGGGTAAAGTGGTTTAGAATGGGGCAAAGTGGTTTATAATGAGTCAAAGTGGTTTAGAATGGGGTAAAGTGGTTTAGAATGGGTCAAAGTGGTTTAGAATGGGGTAAAGTGGTTTAGAATGGGTCAAAGTGGTTTAGAATGGGACAAAGTGGTTAAGAATGGGACAAAGTGGTTTAGAATGGGTCAAAGTGGTTTAGAATGGGTCAAAGTGGTTTATAATGGGGTAAAGTGGTTTATAATGAGTCAAAGTGGTTTAGAATGGGGTAAAGTGGTTTAGAATGGGTCAAAGTGGTTTAGAATGGGGTAAAGTGGTTTATAATGACCATTATACTCACAGGGGGAATAGCAGGTTGTCCAGATTGCATGTGAGTTCCATGGTGAGGGGCAGCTATTACAAACTGGGCCTGCATATAATGTTCATGTTATAACGTTATATAAAGGTTTTTATGGCCAGGCTACTTGTATACTAACTTACAAACAGGTATTACATGTTATAATATATAATATTACAAACCCCATACGGGCCATACATATATATATATATAACCATAAAAGTGTAATGTGTATTAAATACAAGGTACAAGCATTATATATATAACACATAACATAAGCTGAATACACCATAAAGCACAGGGTTAAACACATACCGGATATTGATGGTGACCCTGTGTTAAGAATGGGGCCGTGGTTGGTTGGATATGCCCCATGTGATGGGGACTTAACCCCACGACGGGGCCTTCGTTTGGGGTGGGGCTCAATATGGCTTGCCCTGGAACTATTAGGAGGTTAGGGGTTAATTAGGGGTGTAGGGATTTTGTGGGGGGGTGTATTGTAATAAATGACTAATTAACCCATCCTTATTTAAAACGGCGGCTCAGTCGCTCAGTAGAAATTAATTATGAGGCTAAGAGTCGATTAACGATGGATAACTAGGAATCTACACTGATTAGTTTTAATTAAGAATGACATCACAATACATTATTAACAATGGCCATTATTACAAATAGAGATTACCACGTTTGTGCATCTGGGGTTTCCCCTGAACCATGAATGGTTGACCAGTGTTTGTGTAGTAGGTTGCCGGACCCGGCTGTAATAAAGGGGGTTATATGCAACAGGGGTTATATGCAACAGGGGTTATATGGGCTGTGAAGTAGATTATACATAGTTGTAATGAAAGGGGGTTGTGGGGATACTTAACACCATGCTGATGTTCCTACCGGGTATAATGTAAACAAACTGTTGTTGAAATGTTAATAATGTTTCATCAGCAATAACATATTGTTGGTGTTTCGTCCATGGACACATAAGTTATATCAGTGTCAAGCTATAACATCTAAGCAACAGACAGAAGTGGTATCATATTTTGTAAAGTTATGTCTCTGTCTAATTATTTATCTCAACAAGTAAATTTACTGGAAAATTGCTTGTCAGAAACTGCACTGGTTAATATTACTTTTATGTTACCTGCAATTAATTAGTGTGTGTGGGTATTTATACTGGACCAGATTGTGTAACCACTAAATAATAATAACCACCCACTAACTTACCTGCAATGGGTTGGTATGGGTGGGGGAGCTTGGGGTTGGGGGACCCCCCTTTGAAAACCTTGGGGTGAATTCCTTTGCGTCAGGGTTGAGTTGGACTTGGTTGCTGAGGTGTTAACATGGTTATTTGTTGCGATATCTTTCTTATATATTGTGACTAGGGATGTGCATGTCCGGGGTTGCACTCAAAAGCGCGTCGTATTTTTGTTACCCGGCTGAAAACTGGGCCGAGCGCCGAGCCTTATGCTATTGCTATAATGTTGCACGCGAGAGCAAAAAATAATGAAAAAAGTAAAGCAACTAAAACGTTTAAGATTTGCGATGGGCGAACCCAAGCTTTTACAACTTCAACAATATCTGTATTTATGAACAATAGCATTGTCATGCTGTTGTTACATCATTGTTACACATTATGACATCACAAACCTTGATTCTTGGGTTTGTTCCGCCTCGGAGTTTGTCGGTAAAGCAGCTTCACCACTAGTGGGCACTGTTGCTGTGGTTTCCTTTGTTTGGGGGGCTGTGCATTATGATGTCATAGTTAGCAATGTCATCATAGTGATGTCATAGTGACAGTGACATTATCAAACTATTCCATATGGGCGAGGTTAGACCTCGGATTTATGTATATTATCCCAACACCCAGGGTGCTACATCCCATTAGTGACCACTGGGTTGAAGCAATATCTGATAAAGGACACATATGACCATAATAGTAGCAGTGACGAGCCTTGAACCCATTACCTCTGGTTAACCACTGGCCCAGACATGGGCAATATATTATGTTATTGATATTATGATAAACACCTCCTAACTAATGTATAATGGCTTGTATATGTTGGTTACTACATATGCTACTTACATGCATAATGGTTGTATATGTTGGTTACTACATATGCTACTTACATGCATAATGGTTGTATATGTTGGTTACTACATATGCTACTTACATGTATAATGTGCATCAAGGTTGGGATTAATGAAAGAACCCGCAGCACTCACTGTGTTGACAGCTGGTGCGATCACTGTAAGTTGAGTTGGTATATTTATCGATGGTTGGTAGTGGGGGGGATCTGTGAGGATGATGGTCATATAACAATGCAGTGCAACACTAAAATATTTCTTATCGGGTAAAGTGTATTTTTGGTAATTTGAAAGGACACTTCAAAACATTTTAAATTTGTTTTTAAACGAACATTTTCAGACTTGTTTCACCTTGTGGGTTGGGGGGCATTCTTACGGCTGATGATGTCACAATGCCTGGTTGTGCTGAGGGAATTCCCCTGGTGGTGGTTTCCTTTTTATCATCAAGTGGGGTTCCGGGTTTTTCTGCGGGGTAAAAATGGGATTATTATTGGGTAATTGTGGGTTTTATATTTTATTTGTTCTTTCAATATTTCTATCATATTAGCACTACGAGCCCATTACAATTTTAGCAGTTACAAAACTACTAAGCTTTATTGTAATGAACTCGTAATATGGTTGGTTACCTTTGTTGGAAGGTGGTGCTCTCTGCTGCTTTGTGTGGCTGGGTGGTTTGGCTGTAACCTTACCAGCAGGTGGAGACTTTGAGTCGTCATCTTTCAACTGGGTGTAAAGCAAACAATGTTTAATTTACATTTCTATATGGGTGAGGTTCTATATGGGTGAGGTTCTATATGGGTGAGGTTATATATGGGTGAGGTCCTATATGGGTGAGGTTATATATGGGTGAGGTTCTATATGGGTGAGGTTCTATATGGGTGAGGTTCTATATGGGTGAGGTTCTATATGGGTGAGGTCCTATATGGGTGAGGTTATATATGGGTGAGGTTATATATGGGTGAGGTTATATATGGGTGAGGTTCTATATGGGTGAGGTTCTATATGGGTGAGGTTATATATGGGTGAGGTTTTATATGGGTGAGGTTATATACGGGTGAGGTTCTATATGGGTGAGGTTATATATGGGTGAGGTTATATATGGGTGAGGTTATATATGGGTGAGGTTATATATGGGTGAGGTTATATATGGGTGAGGTTCTATATGGATGAGGTTCTATATGGGTGAGGTTATATATGGGTGAGGTTTTATATGGGTGAGGTTCTATATGGGTGAGGTTATATATGGGTGAGGTTATATATGGGTGAGGTTATATATGGGTGGGGTTATATATGGGTGGGGTTATATATGGGTGGGGTTATATATGGGTGAGGTTATATATGGGTGAGGTTATATATGGGTGAGGTTCTATATGGGTGAGGTTATATATGGGTGAGGTTATATATGGGTGAGGTTATATATGGGTGAGGTTCTATATGGGTGAGGTTATATATGGGTGAGGTTATATATGGGTGAGGTTATATATGGGTGAGGTTATATATGGGTGAGGTTATATATGGGTGAGGTTATATATGGGTGAGGTTATATATGGGTGAGGTTATATATGGGTGAGGTTATATATGGGTGAGGTTCTATATGGGTGAGGTTATATATGGGTGAGGTTATATATGGGTGAGGTTATATATGGGTGAGGTTCATGGGTGAGGTTATATATGGGTGAGGTTATATATGGGTGAGGTTCTATATGGGTGAGGTTCTATATGGGTGAGGTTATATATGGGTGAGGTTATATATGGGTGAGGTTCTATATGGGTGAGGTTATATATGGGTGAGGTTATATATGGGTGAGGTTATATATGGGTGAGGTTCTATATGGGTGAGGTTATATATGGGTGAGGTTATATATGGGTGAGGTTCTATATGGGTGAGGTTATATATGGGTGAGGTTATATATGGGTGAGGTTATATATGGGTGAGGTTATATATGGGTGAGGTTATATATGGGTGAGGTTTTATATGGGTGAGGTTATATATGGGTGAGGTTATATATGGGTGAGGTTATATATGGGTGAGGTTATATATGGGTGAGGTTCATGGGTGAGGTTATATATGGGTGAGGTTATATATGGGTGAGGTTCTATATGGGTGAGGTTCTATATGGGTGAGGTTCTATATGGGTGAGGTTCTATATGGGTGAGGTTATATATGGGTGAGGTTATATATGGGTGAGGTTATATATGGGTGAGGTTATATATGGGTGAGGTTATATATGGGTGAGGTTATATATGGGTGAGGTTATATATGGGTGAGGTTATATATGGGTGAGGTTATATATGGGTGAGGTTCATGGGTGAGGTTATATATGGGTGAGGTTCATGGGTGAGGTTATATAATGAGCCATGTATGGGAATAGAGGCAACAGTTGGTTCATTACACCAATAACACCACAACACAAGTATAAGCCATGTGGATGCAAAAAAATATAAAACTACCAATAAGTTTTGAACACAAATCTTACCTTGAAGTTTTTGCCAAACTCCTTAAGTTGCTCCTTAATCTTTAATGGAGTTGTCATGTGTTGTGAGGTCATGTGACTGAGGTTGGAGTCCGAGTTCTTCTTAGTGAGGACTTTACCACCTGTAGAAACATTGTGGTGTGATGATGTCTATACTGTCTGGTGTTGTGTTGTAGTGGTTAGCGTGCCTGCATCTAACCCAGAGGTTACGGGTTCAAGGCTTGGCGCTGCTACTATTGTGAGTGTATTTTTCTTGGCTATCATATTCGAAGATATAAATAGAACCACTCAAAGTTACATACGTGGTAACCAGTATTGTAACGACTTTCACTACCCCACCATGCGAATATCAACAAGTGACACCCATGACCCATCCAACTATTGATTCAATTTCCAACAGTCAGTAGTTTTGACTGCATGGACAGTGCCTGTTGTTCCAATGTATAACAACCCTTCACATAAAGCTAAAGAGGCTACATATATTAGTCTATTCACCTTCAGTTGGTAGTTTAGACTGACTCCTCGTAGCTTGTGGTTGGGGTTGGTTGGGCGGGGTGAAACGGGGGTGGGAGGGTTGTCGTAACATACTCGGTTGCATAGGGGGTTGTTGTAGGGGTGATGGGGCTTCCCCTCGCATTGAGGGGTTAGTGGGGGGATGGTTAGGGGGGGAATGCCCTGAAATGAGAAAAACGGTAAATAATGATAATTGTTAATATACAAATAGTCTGTTATATTGGTGTATGGTGGTGCATAGTAACTGTAATGAATGGGAATAAACCAAACCAATCTAACAATCACTCGGGTTCAAAACACTAAACATGGTTATCTACATAATAGAAAAGAAAGAATAAGCGATGTCATCATAGAACTTACCTTTGGGGTAAAGAACATAACGAGGCCCTCCTGTTGGGGGTTGGGGTTGCGGGGTTTGGTATGTGGGTTGTCGTAATGTGCGTGGTTGACGTGGCCGGCTATCTACGTAGTTAGCTCCACTAGGGGGCGGAAGAGATTGTGGTTTGGGGTTGCTTTGTACAACAGAGGAATACGAGCTGTCTGTGGGGTAATGTATGGGTTGGGTGTGGGTTTGTATTGGGGTGGTGGGGTCACTATGGGAGTTATAACACAGGTGTGCTGTTCCATGCACCTCGTGCAAGCTTAGGGAGTTACCACGCATAGACAACCCATTAGTGACCACTGGGTTAAAACAATTGTCGTTAAGTATCTTACACAAGGACACAACACCCACAATGGTAGCAGCAAGCCTTGAACCCTAAACACTAGGCTAGCGGCAAGCAGGCTAACCACGATGCCAAACGAAACATCAAACGCTAATCCTCCCACTAACCTGACAACAACGCTCGGCCGTTCCTCCACGTTCGCTGTCGACTTAATATTCGAGGAACTACCCTTGTTGGTAACGCACCACCTGCGCAACACTCAGGTTTCTATACTTACAACTCAAACTTAACTGAACTTATAACAACTGACACTTGTTACAGACCATACTTCAGTAAAAGCTACTAAACCACTACGCCTATTGGCATGGTAGGAATACACTCTGTTGTTGTTGCTACCAGGTATAATGTATTTCTAGAAACAGATTTTCTTGTAAAAAAGCTAATAAGTTAGATTTATTCCAAGGATTGTGTGTCTAACTATCCCTGCCTCCCCTGTGTTTGGTGCCAATACACAACTGATAACACCGTTATTATGATCAATGGAATTCAAATTCAATCAGTCCAGAAACAATTATGTAACATAATATCAATTTTTTCCAATATAAAAAAAAATAGTTTTTCCAATATGTATGCCTATATTTATAACAGGCGGGTATATTAATAACTTACAAAAGAAAAGCGTGCAACATTTTTGAACAAAATAGAAATAATATAAATACCTTTGGTAACTTGGAAGCTCCTCATATTGCTAACACTCGGTGGAGCTGCAGAGGTGGGTCGCTCGTCAGAGGAGGTGGGTGTTTGTTTCGGCCCCCATGCCGATATTGGGGGTTGTTGGGGTACGGGGGGGTTCCGGGGTAATTGAGTGGGGGGTGTGTTGCCACTATGGTGCATACCATCGTTGCTCTGGGGGGGGGGTTAGTGATTAGTATGTTGTTGTTTTGAGCACAAAATTTAATTTAAAAAAAGAAGATTAAAATATTATTGGACAGCACTTTAGGCCATAGTTGACCCATTACCTCAGCATTGTACATGAAAATCTATAAGAGTTTGCAATTACCCTGACACCAAGGCTGCTACAACCCATTAGTGAACACTGGGTTGGAGCAATAAATAGAAAATATAAGAGCCTAGTCTTGTCTTCCATATACAATCTACAGGATAATGGTAGGCAACGTATGGTTACTCCCATACACCATGTACAACCACCAACCCCTATACACCTGTACATATATACAATACACCACTAACCCCTACATATCTACACCATATACAACTTACAGGGTAATCTGTGGTAGGCGACGCATGATTCCTCGAATAACTTTTACCGGTTGCAGTTTGTCGATTGGAACGAATCGTGTTGCCGTAGGAATTATGGTGGGCGGCTGTAATGCAGAGGGAGTGTATATAACAAAACCTATGTAACAAATATAAAGACAAGCAGTGAAACACACAACACAGGTATTAGAGACAAAGTATACCATACATCCATATGAACCTACAAATCATATACAAAACATACAACAACCTGGTGTTTTTTACTAAGACACACAACATGCAACATGCCCAACACACAACCCACGCTAATACATACAATGACGCAAACGCTAACCTCGCAGGAGGCGCGCTTTTATCAGTCATAGACATGCAAAATGCACTATAGTAGTGACTGACTAAAATAGCTGGCAAAACACACAACCCACTACCCACTATTCTCATGAAGTCTGTTCCCACGTTGATCGTCATCCCTATAATTTGATTGGTAACGCTCCTTGGCAAACCTAACAATATATTATTATTAAACCATCATCTCGTATATAATATTACTTATGAGCTACCTTATATTTCTATATGGGTGAGGTCCGTGGCACGCCATGGGGCCCAAAAACGCCAATTACCCCCAACGTTTTACCCCATATAAAGACTTATTTACTTTTATATTATGTGCTGGACCAGCAATTGTATCTTATTGTACAAGTTTGACCAATTTATTTTCATAAAACATTTTTCCTTTCATTTATATACAAATAATTTGGCAGTTTGTTTCATAAAATATTTATTAAATTATTTCCGCATACATACCTTGGTGCAATGGCATTGGGTGACGTTCCTGTTGGTCGGAACCCTTGTTTATTGGTGGGGCTGGTGGGTGACTCGTTGGTAGGGGTGTCCGACCGACCCCCTGTGTATTGTGGGGGGTTCCTTATGTTATTGTTGGGGTAATGGGGGCCGGGACGGGGGTCACGCATGTCGCGGTTGGGTACACCTCGGCCTCGACGGGGGTTCGCGTTCTGGAACCTGGGTGGAAGGTGGGGGGTTAAATAGAAGTCCGTACATAACTGTTGTGGGTACTTGACACCCAAACTAGAGTTATAACTGGGGATGGGTTGTATTAGCAGTTATATAATAACGAATATTCACAAAAAAAATGATCTCTTTCAATGAAGTAGCGAAGATTAAATTAATTAAAACTTAGAGAGAAGGGAATTAGCAGCAAAACAACCAGCATACTAGAGGTGGGTTGTGGGTTAGGGGTGATACTAGAGGTGGGGTTAGGGGTGATACTAGGGGTGGGTTGTGGGTTAGGGGTTATACTGTGGATACAAACCTGTCTTGGTTCCTTCTATCTCTTGTAGCCGAATCCCGAACAACCGAGCTAAACTTTTCCTCCTCGGTCGTTCCATCGTCTACCTGTTTATTAATGGAAACATTAGTTGTTGTGGATGTACATGTGTAGTGTTATGGTCATTGTGGTTGGGTGTGCAGATGCCACCAACAAACTGGGTTATTGGCCAACCAATTTTTAAATAATATAATAAATATATGAACACATGATATCCTATGTGAATAATAGATAGTCTACGCCCTTAGGTGGAATATATTTCTTTTTGTAGCACCGGATATTGAACACAGATGTAGTGGTTATATTAGCTTATATAAACCACCACCCCACCTCCATTCCAATGTTCTTATGATAACTTGGAGAGTTTTCGATTTCTTGCGCAACTTTCTCCGCGCGAGCTCGACGTGCTTCGTATTCGGCCGAATCTTCGTTGTCGAGTGGGGTCCTGTGTTGATGGGGGTTGTATGTAACTATATACACTTGATGGGTGTGGTACAAATTAAGAGGTGGCCCATTAACCCCAACACCCAGGGTTCTACCATCTATACACCACTAAGGCAGTTTATAAGAGATGTGTAAAGTGAGTGTAATACCCAATATTACCATTGTGGGCGTATGTGTCCTTGGGCAAGACACTTAACCATAATTGTTCCAACCCAGTGGTCACTAATGGGTTGTAGCACCCTGGGTGTTGGGACAGAATAAGACACACGTGATACCTTATACCCCCAAACAACCCCCATACTCACGTATACTCTGGTAGATTGGGATCATAACTTGATTTCACTTCAAACTTGACTCTATTGGTTTTGAACATTTCCTCAGCCCCCCATCCATTGGTGCCCGATGTCCCCTTGTCATCCTGTGGTAAACAATACATTACACACAACCATAACTATCACACAGACAACAACATAATGAAAATATTTGTGCGTAGCCATAAACATTAGGAGTGAATGTGCGAACTTTTGAAACATGGGTGGCAACATACGTTACAGCACAACAGTTTCAAGCATGGGAGAAATGGTTTAACTTTGGCCTAAATCTCTGTCTCTTTTTACCCATATTAAACAGAAATTATCACAGGGTGCTATCAAGACCCCCTAACCCCCCAGCAACCCCACACCCACCTCGAGACCCCCCCGCAACCCCACACCCACCTCGAGACCCCCAATCTCTGTAGAATCCCCTCCCCCCGTCCAGGGTTCTAACGGGCGTGGCGTCCCATTAGATGAAAATCGAGCCTCTATGTTCGCGTCTCCGTTGGACTTTACAGCTTCTGTTGGGAACAACAATGTTGTGATGCAGGTTGTCAATATATGAGGTCTTGTGTGTGGCTTCAAGTATCTATGCTATTACACATTGGCCCAAGGTGTACATAGCCAGTAACCACCAAACCTGGGGTGACGGGGCCACCCTAATATTTTCACTGCCCTAATCACTAAATGTTGGAACCAAAATTGTTTCAAAGACATGCAAGCCTAAACATTATAAAAGTATGACAGCCATGGGTATGTGTTTTATAAAGTCAAATGGTTTCGTGTTTTGTTGGTTATACCATCTAATGTTAAGCGCATCATAATTACAGGAAGTTCCTTTAACCTACATACCTTGTGTAAAGTTGAGGTCAATATCATCATATAATGTGTATGGTATCATGCGTAATAGCAGAAGTGTATGAGTCTAGATACGAGCATATAATTTGCATATCTACATACCTTGTGCAAAGTTGAGGTCCACATCATAGAAACAAGCACATGTGATATCCTTTGGCTTGAAGATCAATCTTTCCAACAAATTCTCACTAGGAGGGTATGAGGTTGGGGGAGCTTTCAATATCTCTTTCACATCCGTTGGGTCGGATTCTAATACATGGGCTGCCCCTATCACCACATCCATCTGTGGGGGATGGGGGGATTATATGCTACATGGGGTCATATGTAATGCTAAGTGGGCATCGGACACGGGTATATTGTTACAGCTAGCTAGATGTTATTATATAAGTTTCATATGTAGGGGTGTTATTGTATTGTATGTTGGACGGTATTATATATGTGGGTGATGAAGGAGGCCATTACAGGGGCAGCTCCTATACCATCTATATGGGGGTGGGGTATATATGGGTTCATATGGTGGGTTCTATTTATGCAGGGGGGCTGGGACTAAAGTTGGAGTAGAATACCAATGGAACGCCTTAAACATTCCAATACAAATCCCCTATTGGTCGGTTGGTCGAGAATTTAGGCCGGAGTCGGCCATACTAGAATAATAAATGTAAACAAAAGGTATAATGGCAGAACAATAGGGAAAGTTGGTATAAAAATGTCCATACATTCACTGATATACGTAATAAAAATGGTCTGCTGTTATCTGTACCAAGTAATAGAAGGTATGGCTATTCTATATGAGTAACCTGAAGTCCCAGGGGGTATTAGCATGATATATCGTATGGGAAATACACAACTTACGTTAGAACTTATGGTGTGAAAGACGCCGTTGTAAAGATTTCCATTTCGTACTTGGGTGTTGCATTTGGTGCCCTGTGTATTATATATGGTGTATTATATATGGTGTATTATATATGGTGTATTATATATGGTGTATTATATATGGTGTATTATAAGTAATATATGGTATAATGGTACTTGGTGGTACATTGTGTATTCATATAATTATACAATTCTTGAAAACCTTCAAATTTAAGTTGTAATAAAGTTAAAATGAAGTGTTGCTAATGTTTACTGATTAATGCAGTGCAAAACATTGGGGTATGCCTGCCCACCCTGCCACCCCAGGTTTGGTACAAGTATTTTGTATAATACATATATACATAACACATTGTCCTCATCCTCAAACATTTAAAACACCAAAACTATCCTCACAGTCCGTGTCATAACTCCTAATTTAAATATTTCACCACTACGACCCACACGATGACTCACCACTAGAGACAGCAGAGTGTGGACGAACCTTGTGTTGGTGTATACGCCCTCCTATGTAATAAACGTAGTTGTGATGTCATAATGGTATCATTATATATGCGTAGGTTACAGTTGGTAATGCAATAAAAATTATCAGTCATGCAGAAAAAGCAATCACCCACAAAGTAAAATACGTGGTAATTACTAAGTGGGCAGAAGGTGTATGAGACAGAACACCCGTTTTATTTACGACTGTCGTTGCCCCGCCATGCGAGGATAAATAAGTTACATTTATATAACAAACTTTCAAAATGAAACACTAAATACTTTCACGCTTAGAAACACATTAACAACAAACAATGAATATTCCAATTATACTAAGTATGTCAATACAAGTATAACTTACCAAAGCATTGGGAGGGCCGGACTTGGTACGACTTGCGCTACGATTGCTGCGGAATATCAAAATAGATGTTATTATATGGGGCCATGGGGGTTTATACAATGAATATGTGAGATACAATGAAACAACCATACACCACACACATAGGTGTATTTGGGTTTTGCAAAAACTTTGGTATGAAATGTCATCTAGACATGCTGAATGTTATGACGGCTTCACGTATACACCCCGTTAAACAATACATCCCAAACATTACCCCACAGACCCCACAGACCCCATACCTGCTTGCTGGTTTAACTTTTCTGTTTTTATTCCCGCTTGACATTGTCATCTATTATCATAATATGAACAAAATATCCTGGAAGCAAAATTAAATATAAGGTAACTGTATAGTAAGCATTGATAATGAAAAATTTTAAAACTTTAGCTCAAATATCTGGCTAGAATTATTTTTGACTTCAAATTGTTTCTTAAACACGGGAACAACAGGAAACAATCAAACAATCATTGAACACCTCATGAAGTAACAATGGTCATTATCGAGGACAATTGTTATCAATAATTGTTGAAACATGTTTGTTACAAAACTAATAAAGTGTGCATAACTTTTTGTGACGTCATAGCACAAAGAAGAGACAAAAAGTAGACAATACAATTAGGGGTTGGGGCCCACATTGGAAAGATTGCTTGTAAAAAACTTGAAAAATATTCTTCTTGTAAAAACCTCTGCATTAATGCAGCGGGTTGATTGGTGGGTATACACTTATAGGTAACTTGTTAATTAAATGCACAAAGTCTCATGCAACTCCCACATATAACATCATAATGCATCATACATGACATCATAATGCATCATATATGACATCATAATGGCAATACACACCTGATAATGTTGATTGTTTTAAAGGAGGCTTCTTGTTAACTTATGAGAATCCAACCTTTATAAGATTTCTATTGTAATTGTGATATTTGCAAACTCGCAAAAACACGTAGTATTGTAATGTGGTGAACACTTAACAATACCTGGGAACATAGAAACAATATTATTAACATAGACACAACATTAATGAGATGTTTTATAAAACATGAATATTCATCACAAATTGTTGTTAATTTATAAATAATCAACAAATAAACAAACTGAACAAACAAAACTCAAACTTCCTTAAACTGTGTTAATATCTTGCAAACAAATCCAACTTCTAACATTACTGAAGATGGTTCTGTTTTTAAACCAAAACATTTGGGACAAAAATTGTATCTTACAAATGTGTTGTCATGTTTGTATTAAAACCAAAACCCAACTAATTTATAATTGAACATGTATGTAATATATATGTATATAATGCACATATTGGTATATCTCATTAAATCTTAATCTGTTTTAACTTAATAAAGAACCAAGTAACAAATATTTGCAACAAATTTACATTAACTGTCTAACATGTTGCATAGTTAGGTTAAAATTTAAATCGTTTAAACGACTTAAAACGTTACTTTAAAAACACGTTGCATAATTTCGGTTGCTGGAAGAACATAAGTTATTAACAGCAAAAGAAGAAACTTAACTTTACTACAAAAAATTCTTCCAAACCGTCTATTCTCTCCAAGTAAATTAATGTGAACAAGTTTACGTTAATAAAAATAAAATATAAACCCGTTACTTTTAAAACGCGTTGCAACATACCAACATTTAGGTTGAAAGAATTAAAAACAAAAAATAATATAAAACTTAAACCAAACTAAACAACACACTGTACGCATAATGAACGTGGTCTATTCTCCTAATTATGCACTACCTTTCACGGTCTAACATATAATAAATATAATAAAGAAAACTAAAAATAAACTGAAAAAAAACGAAACTAAATTCTCGACCTGAAAATCAACGTGATGACAGTGCCTCATAAATTCACTCGCACCCATGTAGTATATAGACTAACCAACATAGAAATCCAATAAAACTATCCAACCGCCGTGAGGATTATAAATAGCCTACAAACAGACTTAAATGAATTTATTTTTATCAAAAAAAAATTGAATGTAGATTTATATTTTTTTTTATTAATTAACTCAAAAATTCTACAAACTATATTTATATATCGGACGCGTCTTATACCTCGCCACACGCAAACCTATATGCAAATTACCTGCTGACGTAACCAAATATACAAACACAGCAAATGTAATAAATATTTTGTTCAACAAATTCACAGAACCGTTTCACACGAAATAATTAACACAAGTCACAACCATTGTAATGGTTGCATTAAATATAGAAATTTGAACATTTAGAGGAAAAACATGGAAAATATGTGAATGCAAATAATTTGAAAGCGATAATTGTAGATAAATTATGAGTTGTGTGGAATCATGTGTTCTTGGCTTTCGGTTTTCCGAATGTTAAACATTGCAGCAAGTGTACCACGTACGCCACCTGCTGGTCGCGGCCCATGGAGATCTGGAATGTATTAGTTAATTGTCACAAGGTTTATCCTAGCATGGTGGGGCAACGACAGTCGTTATAACACGGTTGTTCTGTTTCGTACACCTCGTGCCCGCTTACAAGTTACCACGTAGAGCATATGCGTCTTAGCGCAAGACAGTTAACACACTTGCTCCAACCCAGTGGTCACTTATAGCTACCATAACATGCAACCCCACCCACCACACAACCCCCCACCCAGTGGTCACTTATAGCTACCATAACATGCAACCCCACCCACCATAATGCTCACTATCTTCAATCTCCACGGTTGTTTGCAAACTTCTATAACTATAATCACCCGGTGATTCAGATGATGACAACGAGCTACTGGAACGATCCATACCGCTGTCCTGTAGAGATAAAACTATTATATATATAGATATATGTCAATACAACCTAATAAATGCATGTACAACTGGCCTGTTGGGTAAATACAACAATCATATATACTAACCGGGTCATCGGGTAATGGGAGTCGTTTACGTTGCTTCCTCGTTGTAATCTGGGGGCGGTTTGCTGAAATATAGATATCATATATTAGCTACATTCATAGGCTTCATTATTTATCTGCCATAACGACAAAAGCTAAATTCAAAATCAATATAAATATGTTTATGTATCTTAGGGGTAAATAATCTGACAAAGGCAAAATGAGATTCAGTCTAAATCCCAGCCGCCAAAACGAGTGAGAACAGAACATAAACACAATATATTAAACATAGACACACCATACCCACCACAGACAGAATATATTAAACATAGACACACCATAATTACTTCCATCTTGTGGGGATTGTACAAGCAGGGCGCAAGATGGCTGAGATCGCTTCATACGACTGCATGATACTTCGTGTCTGAGGGTTATATGATGTTTATGTTATAATATAGGATGTTTATGTTAAAATATAGGATGTTTATACCGGTATATATCTATACGAGGTTTATTAGAATATGTTTTTTTAATTTACTTGTTAAAATACGATCCTGAAATAAAAAAGAAGTGGAAACAGTTTTATTTTGCTTCTAACTTGTTCATACACTTAGTATTACCACTTTCGGTTGTTGGTTAACAATAGTGGAAACCTGTATAAGGAACAATAAACTGGTTCTGTAGCCCAAGTTGCCCCATTACCCACTACACCCATAACAGTCTGTATAATTTTAAGTTGCGCCATGATCCCAATAAAGTTTGTTACTTCACTTACCTTTTGTATTTCCACACAAGTCCCACAATTATGATTATGAGTAACAATACAACCATTGTTACAACAACTTGTATAATAATGGGGCGAGAATCCATTACGACATCATCAATGAAGGATTGTGAGCATGAAGTGAATACTTTGGTTCCATTGTTACATAAACAATAAGAACCTGTTATGAAACAATTGAATAAATATCTGATAGTTGGTATTAAGTAAATGAGAACCAAATAACCACGGTAAAGTATTGAACTAATATATATATACAATTTTTATAGTTTGCTTTCAACAAATCAGAGCCACCATTCAGTTGTACCGCCTACCACAGTGGATAAAGTAGTGCAACGGCTTATTGCGAGTTTAGAGGCTAATAATCTGACAAATAGTTAACAAATTTAATACGTCAAACATTAAAATAAATTTGGTTGGGCACCTTTAAGTTTCAAACTTATCAATGCCGTGTCAGGCCCCTTTACACTTACCAACCTTATATCTAATTAAAATGTTCCAACATAATATTCCACCTACCGTTAATATTATCCACACACACCCCTTCCCCGCAACGCATATCATCGCATGTAAATGGCACGCATGATGGTAGTTCATCCCATGAGCCATCACGTGAACATGTTATCACGAACGTATCACGCTGGATATCACCTGCAATATCATATGAATTTTATTCATACAGTGGTTGGGAACTTGTGTTGTAACCGAAGGATACCAGGTTCAAGGCTCGTCACTGCTACCATTGTGGGCGTATTTGTTCTTGGGTAAAACGCTTAACTGCAATTGTTCCAACCCAGTGGCCACTAATGGGTTGTCCAAATTATCAGCCATAAAGAAAAACAATCACCCACAAAGTTACATATGTGGTAACTTGTAAGCAAGGACGAGGTGCATGAAACAGAACACCGGTGTTATAACGCACCTCATTACCCCACAAACACAAGAATAAGTTCCAACCCTTACCTTCCCCATGACTCCCAGGTTTGCATTGAAACTTGAGTGTTGTACCAACTTGGTATCCATGCATAACTACCATCGTGCTCACTGTGTTTTCTAGGTGGGTGGGGTGGTGGCAATGTGGTTGTGATGTCACAGGGGTGGCTTGTGATGTCATAGGGGTGACTTGTGATGTCATGATAGTTGGTTGTGACATCACAGATGTTGTTGGTGAGGTCACAGTAGCCCTTGTTGCCGTTGTTGTCGTCGTAGGAATATCTATTATTTATAATTTTGTTTTTTACGCTTTCAAAGCATCTTGCTTTAGCATGTTTTGAAGCAAGTTTAAAATTTGATTTGCTAGCATTTACTAATCAAGTAACTACATGGGTAATAATAAAACACTAAACCACTAAATTCACATATACATATATATCCCCAAACTCACCAATGCAAGTTTTCCCATCGTGCCCCAATACCTTCGATGGTGGACACAAACATTGTGATCCCATTGGTTGGTTCACGCATGCATGAGTGCACATGGACGTCTCGCATGGGTTGGGTTCTGTAATCATGATGTCATAATGATGTTTATTACATGGTATAATGGGGAGATTCTACAGTGAGGCATGGGACTTCGGATTAGGGCCATAGTTTACCCAAATATATATTTTACTCCATCAAATATCGTAATAACTCATATAGTAAGTTGGTGACGTACACCAGGATTTAAACCAGAGTTATCTCCATAACATATATCTCATACACACAGGGTCATCGGTGAGGCATGACGTGCCTAGAAATTAGGTCAATATCTTCGCATTTCACTTCTCTTGCATATACAACCCACACAAACTCACGATGTGCGCGTTGTTGCACAGGATGCGCGACGTGCACTGCGAGCACTTTATCCGACATCGCTACTTTAACAATGGGTTCATTGTCTCCCCCCTCAAAGTTCGTGGCTTTCCCCGAGATCGAGTCGAGCCTCCATACCTCCCTCATGTGGGGGTCGGTAAAGTAAAGGTCGTCCTCGAACATAGAGATCGACGACGGGTATTGGATTGGGGAGTTCCCCATTGCACTCGAGAGGATTACCTGCATAGAAATAACTTTTATAGCAGAATATTTAAAAATAAAATCCTAATATTAATTGTATTTGCTCTGAATAAGATTATGAAGAATAAACAAATTAAACAAATGAAGAGAAGGAAATTAAACGCGTAGGAAAACTTTTACTTTAATCAATTTTAAACAACTTTTTGAATTTTATCCCTTAGAATAAAATTCCGAATAAACAAATATAACTAATAAATGTTCTAAAATAAAAACAACCTTCTGATGACTGCCATCGAGTGACTTGACCCTCACCCTCGCGACCCCCGCCCCGGTTTCACCCCAATACACGAGGTCGGTTATCACATCGACAGCTACAGCGTGTATATGGGGTAGGTCCGTTGTATGAAAGGTGCGGGGTGATGTACCGTCCATGTTCAACAGGGTGAGGAGGGGGTTGGTGGACGGGTTGCCGTGGTCGCACACAATCATTAACCTGTGATGTCATAATGGGGCTTTTTCACGGATAATGTCAAAGCAGGGTGTTTGAATAAATGGTTGATATTGAGGAAAAAAAACTTGTACCTGCTTACGAGTTACCACGTATATAACTTTGTGTAAGAAAAGCTACCATTGATAATGTGACAACTAGCAAATACACTTAAACTCAACGAAAAGGAAATTCTTTACACAAGTTACCCATATTTACTTTATATGTTTGCTATAGTAAAGGACTAATGAGCTCAAACTCGATAAATGTTGATAGTTATGACATCATCTTACCCTTTATGAGGTAATAATGCAATACATGTTGGTGCTTGATAAGTTGCAAGGTGGATGGGTGTTGTGGTTGTTGGTGTGGCGTCGCTCGTTAACGGGATAACCCCAACACTAGAAGGGGTAAGACGGGTAACATAGAGATTGTACGACAACCAATCAAAAGCGAGCGAAGTAACGCCGGGTACTGTGGGGAAAAGTCATTTGTTTAAATATAAAATTAATGCAAATAAATCTTATTTTAAAATAGTTTTTTAAAATTTAAAAAAATATGCAAAAAAATATCATTGCCAATTGTAGCATTAATGTAACATAGATGTTATTTATTTCTTACAATACACAAATATTTAGTCGGCTATTTTTGAATGCGATAACGAAGATCAAATTAATTAAACAAGAGATAAGAATTATCAGTAAATTGACAGTCGGTAAAAACTTCTTTTCATAAAGCACTTTTTTATCTTACAATATATAAAATAAATATTATGAAATATTAATAAACAACACCTACTGTTAGCAATCACTCTCTGCTGCCCAGTAGCAGCCATTGTATGAATATTCTCGGAGTTTGAATCCAACCAGAACAATATGTTGGTGTTGGTGTCGTACTGGATCGATGTGATTCTGTGATTATTGAATAAAACGTTGATTAAATTCTATTTAAATACTGACGATGCCATTTACGCGAAATATACATATATTATTATTATACAATTTGTTGGACTTTATTTTTAATACGAGAATACGATAGCGAAGATCAAATTAATTAAACCATCAAAGGGAAAGAAATTAGCAACAAAACGACAGTCGTTAAAACACTTTACGGGTCAAACTACTTGATTTCAATGTTTATGAACTACAAAACTTACGAAGCGTTTTGGTTTGGGTCGACCACTATGACATCATCGCTACGCATGAGCGACGATGCATGAAGGGTGATTCGACGAATCTGATTGGACGATGAAAAATATAAAGAAGGGGAAACACCTGGAATAGAAATGTTAGGCTATAAAATAATAATTGAATTATATTCTTTACAAAAGATTATATTAACTGCATTGTTATCATATGTTAACAGAATGACTGTTAGTTTAATAAAATACCACTAATCTCTTGGAATATGATGGTGAATATTAAATTAATTAAAACAACGAAGAGAAAGGAATTACCAGCAAAATGACAGTCGTTAAAACATTTTCACTAATATAGGAATAAAGGGAGTGAAAAGCCCAAAACAGCCAGCCAATAATAGATATCTAAACCCAACATGTGATATAATGAAGTTATTAATATTGAAAACAAACAAAAACCCACCATCCACTTTGCATTCAAAACCATTTGCTTCCAAACTGGAAAAGAATTTTAGGTTA
The DNA here is from genome assembly GCF_009617815.1 of Ciona robusta. Taxonomy (NCBI): domain Eukaryota; kingdom Metazoa; phylum Chordata; class Ascidiacea; order Phlebobranchia; family Cionidae; genus Ciona; species Ciona robusta. Next base: position 4,676,955 of record NC_143240.1, on the reverse strand, counting down.
AAATTTTAATAGTAAGTAGGTTACATATGAAAAGTAACAAATTTAAACTACAAGACAGACTTGCTATTAGGTAAATAAAGTTTTTGAACATAAGTCAATCAAACCCACCCACCTAAACCCTGGGTGGCAGTAACACCTTGGTCCACTAGGTGTAGCTATACATAAATGATCGCAAACGATTTCCCCTCCGTTCATGTTTCGAATAAAATCATCGTTTTTACGAAGTCGGCACGTGGATACCTGGTGGAGATAAATGTGACAAATATAAAAGTGGAAATACTAAAAGGACAGAAAAATACTGCGCATATATCTGAAAATAATGCACTTGAACTTTGTATTTATAGATAAAAAAACCTTCATGGAAATGATATATAGGTATACTTATGTATATGTAAAATATAGAATAGACATAAAAGATAAAATATTAGAAAGACTATAAAATTAGAAATGTCAAAAATATGAAAATATAGAAGTAAAATAAAGTGCCGATAGTTACCTGACAAGTGAGGCCTTCATCCAAGCCACCCACACAATCGTTACGACCGTCGCAAGCTCGGAATATCGAATAACAATTTCCATCGCATTCAAACGCACTAATGTTGCATGGGTTGGCTGGGGTGGGGGGGTCTGTAATGAGGGGTTGAATATTATATAGCTTTGTAATGTTGGTATAATAACAATAAACTTTAAAACATAACTAAAAGGTTTTTAACTTGTTCATATCACATTGAATACGATAGTGAAAATCAAAATCAATAAAAAAATATATAGGGGGTTGGGAGGGTTTATTATTTAACAAGCCTAGTATGGAAACTTTAATTTGATTTCTTCAGCATGGGAAGCAGAAGTGTATGTTTACATTAAAACTGTTCATTAAATAAACAATATCACTTTTTTTCTTGGTTTTGACATTTTATAACAATGGTATTGAAACTTGAAAGTATTCGTTTCTACCATGCGCATCATAAACGAGAAAGAGATCTTCCGTGTTTGATTGGCATACAAAGTCCAAATAATAAAAACAACCAAACTCAACATTCACAAATGCCTGAACTCTGCTGACAACAACAAAGCAATACGAGAAGTTTGAAAATTATTACACAAGACATAACAGCATCCATGTTTATTACACATAGGTATGCAGCTAGGTATGTACACATGTGTTCATTGTGTTGTAACATAATGTAAAGCCGTGAACAAAAGAACAGGTAGCGACCAAATTGTAAATCAAAAAAAAGATAGAAAAAAAATATCGTTTTTGAGAATAAATTCAATATTTTAAAATTAAATCAAAATAGAAACAACTTTTAAAAATATTTTTTTTTATTGAATTTTAAAAAGATTCATTTTTTGAACTGAGCTCCGATTTAATACAAGCTGTGGGTTAGTAGTTGTGCCTTCTTTTTGTGTCTTTTACCCCGGAAGTGTGATTTCAAAGAATAATTTTTAGTGAAACCTATGTTACATACGTTACACTTGTAAGGTCTTTCACCGCTGTGTTTGAGGAGGTGAACTTGTAAGTGGTGTTTCTGGTTAAATCTCGCGTCACAAATATCACAACTATAAGGTGTTTCACCCGTATGCAGTAAGTTATGTATTTTCAATGACCTGCTGGTTGAAAGTTTCTTGTTACAGACCCCACATTCGAATGGTTTTTCACCAGTGTGTTTTCTTTGGTGTATTAATAGCTTATCCCTCCGGTTATACGTAGCTCCACAAATATCGCATTCAAACGTAACTGTCCCCAGATGTGATAAAGAATGAAGGGTCAAAATAGACTCGCTTGCGAATGTTTTTTTACAGAAGTCGCACTGGTAGGGCTTCTTACTGGCATGAATTTGCTGATGTGTCGTCAAACGCTGTTTTGATGTAAAGGCAGATTCACAAAGATTACATTTATAAGGTTTTTCACCTGTATGTGCGAGACTATGGCGTTTCAAATGTGAATTTGAAGCAAATGATTTGTTACAGATAACACATTTGTATGGCTTCTCGCCAGTGTGGACTCTTTGGTGAATTTGAAATTGGCTTTGACGACCGAAAGCTTTTTCACATATGTCGCATTTGTATGGCTTCTCGCCAGTGTGGGCTCTTAGGTGAATTATTAAGTGGCTTTGATAAGCAAAAGCCTTTTCACAGATGTTGCATTTGTACGGCTTCTCACCAGTGTGGACTCTTTGGTGACTTGATAAACTACTAAGTTGTGGAAATGTTTCGCTACAGGTCTGGCATTTGAAATGCTTATGGTAAACTTGTTTATGTCTCACCAGAAGTTTTTCACCACCGAACATCTGGCCACAAATATCGCACAACAGCTCCGTATCTTCATTATGGTGGTTGGATAAATGTTTGTTAAGGTCTTCAAAGTTCTGAAACGAGAATGGACACTTGTAGCAAGGGAATTGGTTGAACTGACTTTTTACATCACCTTGCACAGCTAAGCTTGCATGTTTTAACAACACTATGTCACCCAACCCACAAGCAGATTCCGCTACAAATTTCTTACTTTCCGAAGCAGGATTTTCATCTTGTACATCCATAATATCATCACTATCTTCTTGTAGAAGGCTGGAGGGTTTTGGTGTCGCCTGGTTAATCTTTTCCTTAATAACAGTAACCGTTTGAACTGGAACCTTTAAATTCTCATGTCCTTTTGGTGACTCTTGGCCAACATTTTCATTGTTACCAATCTTCTTTTTAACAATAATCTTTTTACCAACAATTTCCTTTTTAACAAAATTCTTTTTACCAATATTCCTTTTACCCGGTTTAACTGTTAAAGTGGGTGTTTTTTGCTTATTGTTATTGCCTTTTTTGAGAAGTTTTATTTTATTGAGTTTAACTTTAGGTTTTGATACTTCCGAATTAGCTTCGTCATCCAATTCATCCACCATGTCCCAACTCGTGTCCACTAGCTTGGGCGGGTTCAAACCCTCCATCTCAACCACTGGAGGTTCAATTGAAGCCAAATTAACCACCACGGCGTGAGGATTCACTGAGGCTTCTTCTCCAATATTATCCTCTTCAATTCCAATGTCCTCATTTTCATCATTCTTGTCCCCATTTTTTAAAAACGCTGGTTTTAATTTTGGATCCCTCAAATTTATTTGTTTAAATTTTTCTTCATATTGTTCTTTTCGCATCCAAGCTAAACTAACAACAACAACATCTTTTGGTGAGGAGGCAGGCAACTTTGGCTTGCTTTTATTAACCATACGTTTTGAACGGTTTCGTTCTGAAGCCGTAGCCACTGCTTTTGAAATAATTTCTTGATTTTTCTTTTTCCTTGGGGCACCACGTAGCTTTTTATCCTAAACAGGAGGTAACGGTTCGTTCGGGTGGTTCCGTTTTATGTGAACTCTCAAAAAAGCTGTTGATTGCAACACTTTACCGCACGTTATGCATTCGCGGTGCTGACCTGGGGGGCCACGCGGCAACTTTTGCTCAACAGGAGGTAACGGTTCGTTCGGGTGGTTCCGTTTTATGTGAACTCTCAAAAAAGCTGTTGATTGCAACACTTTACCACACGTTATGCATCCGCGGTGCTGACCTGGGGGGCCACGCGGCAACTTTTGCTCAACAGGGGGTAACGGTTCATTTGGGTGTTTCCGTTTTATGTGAAGTCTCAAATGAGCTAGTGACTGCAACACTTTACCGCACGTTATGCATTCGCGGTGCTGACCTGGGGGGCCACGCGGCAACTTTTGCTCAACAGGGGGTAACGGTTCATTTGGGTGGTTCCGTTTTATGTGAACTCTCAAAAAAGCTGTTGATTGCAACACTTTACCGCACGTTTTGCATTCGTGGTGCCGACTTTTGAGATGAACCAACTTATGATCATTCAATGAGGTATTAGAAACAAAACATTTTCCACAAAGTTCACATTTAAACGGTTTGTCACCCGTGTGCGACCGCATATGTAATGCTAAAGTGCTTGGTGTTCTCATAGGCTTAGTGCAAACGGTGCACCACAACGGACCGGGAATTCTTTCGCTATTTTTCGGCCTGCCCAATTTAGCTTTCACAATCCCTGCCATTTCTCAACCATATGTAGACTATCGTTGCAGTGCTCGACGAAAACTTTCCGCAAAACTGGTTTTGAATTATATTGTGTTATCGCGTTTTCGCGTTTTGACGTCACTAACACGTGATATCAGCAAAGCGTGACGAGAATTAATTTTTATTGGGGAATCAAAAATTAGTTTATTATTTTTAGATAGTCATTTATTTTTAATTAAATAAGGAAAACAAATAAATAGTATAATTTAAATTTATTTAACAAAAATAGGGTAATTTTAGTCTAAATTTAACTGCAAAGACACTTCCCAATTTTAAGCTGGTTACGCACTCATACGTACCCACCTAGTGTTAAATACAACCACAAACAAATTTCCGCATGGTGTCGGTGCAGGTCTCGCAGTTTTAAAATTTAAAAAAAAACCTTCGCTTAGGCGTTTATAATTAAATAAAAAAAAAACATACTTACAGAAATAAAAAGTTATGTAATTTTACCTTGGTTCACAATTATGTGAAACTTTGTTGTTACACTTTGTAACTGATAAATTTTAAATTAATATTTACTTTAAATGTAATAAACAAAAATATTTTAATTTCATTAAAAAATAATTTTGGGGTCATTACTCCCCAAGTTTAAGATGGTTATGCACTCCTGTGCTCCACCTAGCAAAAGTTATATCAACAAACACCACTCCGCATGATGTCGCTGCACGACGCGCAGTTTTTTTAATTTTAAAACCCCCCTTTTTTAAACACTTTCCAAGCTAAATAGTCTACTTAAACATAAAAAACCGTACCAGCTTGACCACAATGCGATTCATCTTCTCCGTCAACGCAATCTTTGACTCCATCGCAAACCCAATGCTCACTAATGCATAGGCCAGTCTTGTTGCAACTAAAAAGTAAAAAAAACATTAATTTACTTACACCAACGTTTCGTCTGTTATCTGGCAAGCGATCATAATATCGTAGACACGTTTGTTTCAATTTGTAATATTGGCATCAAGTGTAGATTTAGAGTTATCTATATATTAAATGTCTTCTTTATAGAGATACTGTATACCTATCTATCTGACTATCTGTCCATTGTGTCGTGTATAAACGTCACAAACATCGTTATGCTGTATTCAATTGTTACGTATACCTACCTACTATTATGTTACACGCACAACATACTTTTGGTGGATATCATCTTATGCTCAAGGTATTAGTTAACTATATATTGATTTAAATGCAAAATTGTAACTGCAGTAAGCGTATGTTGTGTTCACTTGTTACGCTATGTATATTTACTATGTTTCATGCGTTTTGTTGACTGTTGTGTTTAATGTACATCCGCCATAAATTGCCTGTATATTATATATGGTATGTTGATTCTAAAGCAAGATTACATTTGGATAAGGTAGCTAACAAATTTTATTTTCGTGTTCATCGTTAATTAATATTAACTGCAACTCACATCACATGTCCATTCAAACAAACATTGGAACATCCCATCTCATCCGAGTTATCGCCACAGTCGTCCTCATTGTCGCATCTCCATTCCATCGGAATACACATGTTGTTACCGCACATATGGAACAGTGTTACGTCACAATCAACATTCTGAAATAACAATAACACAATTTATCTTTTTGAACACGATAGCGAAGATCGAATTAATTAAAACAACGAAGTGAAGGAAATTAGCAACAAAACAACAGTCGTTAAAACACGCTTCAAGTAAAATATGCGCGGAATATAAAAACAACAATGGCGGTTGTTAATTTAGCCTTAGCGCAATTATCGGCCTGTTGTTAATTGTTACGGAATCGAGGGTTATTATGACGTCACAACGATGTAAATTAAATGGGAGAAACCGCAACATTGTGACGTCATTAACAGATCGCGATCGGACAAACACGATGTTCAAGATTGTATAATAACAAACGAACATTCGAAACATCCTGTGCAACCATTGTTAAACGATTGTGACGTACAATTACTTGGGACTATGACGTCACAATAATTATTTTTACAAAATAAATGTAAGTAGGAAGAAAGTTTCTTTAGAAAATCTTTGAAGCTATGTTTAGCAATTCCCCAAACCATGTTGCGTATAACATGGGATAAAATAAACATATTGGCTTACGAGTTACCACATAAGTAACTTTGTAGGTGATTGTTTTTATGTATGGCTGATAATCTAAACCCATTAGTGACCACTGGGTTAAAGCAATTGCCGGTAAACGTCTTGACCAAGGCCACATACGCAAACAATGCCCATAAACTAAAACACCGTATATATCAACAAACTTACATGGTATGTACAATTCGATTCATCCGATTGGTCTCCCATGCAATCGTATTCACCATTACACACCAATACATCGGATATACACATGCCGTTGTTGCATTTATATTCGCTGGGTGAGCATTCTCGGGGTGCTGGGGTGAAATAAGGGGGTTATATGGGGTGCTTGGCTTGTAGGGTGTAAAAAGGGATAGTGAGGCAACTATGGCCGAAATCCCTTGTCCCATGGCTTTTACTTATGTATTTATAATAAGGTGGGGGAAAACGGGACACCCTTTATTCTATTTTCTTGTCCCATTTGGTAGTAAACAAAGAACATTCAAAGAATTATAAAACCGTATCCTTTACGACTGCTATAGACCGTTGTTATTTGTTTTGAACAAGATCAGGATATCACGTGCTAAAGGTGTCCCATCTTCCCCCAACCTACTAACTATACCACGGGGCAGACGACTGCATATGTTTAATATAATGTTGATATGCAAGTAGCATTAACATTAAACTTACGACAATTATCTGGATTCTCGTCCGACCAATCCAAGCAATCGAACTGTCCATCACAACGCCACGCGGAGTTGATTGACAGCCCGTCGTCACACTTCCATACCTCTGAACTCGTCACTATGGGGGGTGTATGACGTCATTAGTTGTGACGTATGCAACAAGCAACGTCATCAAATATATTTCGGCGTCATCGCACGTGTGACGTCACAAGGAAAAATAATTTATCTGACAAACAAAACGATAGACGCGAATCGCGAATTTATTTCTGACGTAATGAATCTTACTTATGACGTAAAAAACGATATTGTTACAATCCGCGGTTAGGGGTAAAAATTAACTTTATAAGGTTAATTAACAATTTATGCTTAGTTACATTTATATTTCGCTCTTTGGATGCGATGACGGAAACTAAATTAATTAAACGACCAAAAGATAACGACAGTCGTTAAAACACGCTATAGGGAAATCTTTTATTAAATGCTAAAATATTTAAATAAATATAATAAACAAACAAAACTCACCCGAAATAAAACACACGAAGAAAGCAAATTGAACAAAACCCATTATAACAAAACAACGTTCCTCTAAGCAAGTCCTACTAAAATAAAGTTGGATCAGACTTTTAGTGAAGGCGCCACATGTTTCACAGTGTTGCCAGACAAAAAAAATACTTTTAAAAATATTATTATTATTATTATTTATAATTTTGCAAAAAAAGAAATAAGACAAAATATTATAACTTTTTTATTAAAATTAAAATCTCTAGAAAAAGTACTTGGTCAACACTGTAGTAATCAGCACCAAAATTAAAATCGCGTTTTTGCGTTTTTCACGTTTTCGCATGAAGCGTTGTTACGTCACAATGAAACAAACAGTGAAATCTTCGCGTTTGAGATTCTTTGTTTGTTCCATTATGACGTACTTCCCTATAATGCGACGATTATGACGTAACAGATAAATCAAATTAAACTTTGATTCATGCGTCACAATAGATAAGTTATTCGTCACAATCCAGTGTTTCCTTTATATTTTAAACAAAAATCAACAAAGCTGTCAATCTATAAAATACTATTTTAATTTTGGCTTCAAACCAAAAGGTTGTATACCCGGCAACACTGACATTTTTCTCATGTCCAAAATAATTTTACGATTTTTAAAATCGTTAAACTTCCGCGATTCGGGAGGAAATTCAAATATTCTGACGAAATAACGACCACTGTGACGTCATACAGACTCAGTGACGCAATAAACGTCTAAATTGGGAATTAGAATTTTATATTTCCGACATTTATGACGTAATAAACACCTAATTCTATCTGATTGTTATTTCCGCTACTCCTTTGTGACGTCACGATCGACTATTATGACTCACTATGGTACCTGTCGCTGTCACCGCGCTAATGTCGTCTCTTATTGTGACCAAACTTTTATAAGACTCGAGAAATCTTGAGAAAAAGTTTTGTGACGTCATAATTAAATACGCTTCTTACTCGCTGTGACGTCATAATGCGGGAGATTCTTTCGCGCGAAATTCGAATTCTGACTTTGATTCTAAAACTTCTGTATTGTTACGTCACATTCTCTTCAATGACCAAACATATTGACTATGACGTAACGATTGCAACAAAATAGAAATAATAGATTTTATTCTGTTTTAAAAGTCTACATGAATCAGTGTGTGTCTAATAATGTTTCTATGTTGGTGAGTATGGCTTGGGGGTGGGGTGGTAAAAAAATTGCAAAAAAGTGAAAATTAATTAAACTTTGTGCAAATGTGAGTTCATAAGGCAAGGTCACTTTGTTGAGATTTGAAAAACTCCGAAAAATCCAAAATTAAAAAATAATATGAAAAATATAAATATTTTCAAAATTTGAATAAGTTTTAAAAAAATTTAAAGAAGTTTAAAATTGATTGACAGTTTGTGATAATGTTAACAGTGATGCGCAATCAAAAATCACAGTGAACTGGCAACACTGGGTTGTCGCACAGTGAATTATAAGATTTTTATGGGACATAAACATAACATAAAACTGTGCGTGCAAATTAACGAATGAAAAATTAACATTAATTAAAATTAAGGTAGAACGTGATATCGTGAAACTACAAGCATAGGCGCCAAACCTGGGGTGGCAGGGTGGGCAGGGACACCCCCAATTTTCTACATTAATCGGTAAACATTACAACCAATAAGTTAGATTGTCTAACTATCCCTGCCTCCCCTGTGTTTATAAAGTTTGTCGCCTATGATTAAACTAATACAATATTGCAACAATGTGACGTACATGATAAACAAGGTACCAGCAAGTGTTATGTTAAAGTACGTACCACAAACTGGTATGTAAAAGCTAGCGTATATAAGCAGCTCTGCACGAGCTCAATAGAAATCTTATACCAACCATAGAAATATTATAGCGAGCCTAAAAGAGCAGATTTTACGGGAATTTCAAGATTTATCTAAACAGCTTTTACCCACTATCTAATAAGTAGCTAAATACCAAAAAGGAAAAATTAACATTTTCAGGAACATTAAATTCAATCAAAATGAACTGAAAAAATAAAAATTTAGGAAAAAAAAAACAAATTCGTAAAAATAAAAAAATTGAACAAATTTGAATAAAAACAGAAAAATTCAAAAACCTCGTAAAAAAGTAAAAATGAAGATCAATGAAGCATGACGGGCTTTGTGTTGAAGAATTGAACGTCGTTACCATGGAAACGTCCACCGGGGGTGAATAACGGGGGGTCGTCTGATGATGTCACTTGTTCACTCATGTGCGACGACCCCGGGTCAGGAAGGGGGTTTCCTGTTTGACCCCCACTATCATCAAAGGGGTCAACTGGCCCCACGTCAAGAGGGGGTAACGTGGCCCCGGAACCGTCCCATAGCGAACCCTGTGTGGAAACGCAGGTTATTGTAATATAGTCAACATTGTGCTTGGTTTGGGTTGAAACTTGGATTAATCAACCAGTAACATGGGTTAATCAACCAGTAATTTGGGTTAATCAACCAGTAACACGGGTTAATTGACTCCCATAATATCTACATATGTTATTATGATAACGCCATATAGTACAAGTTACCCTCATACACAGTATATAATGGTATTCCACAACTGTATATACATATGATACCCACAACTGTATATACATATGATACCCACAACTGTGTATACATATGATACCACCTACTTGTAACATGGAGAGATCGGCCAAACTTGAATCAAGGTCGATCTCGTTGAGGTTTTGTGTCGGTATCGAATCAACTAACGAACCAAACATACTCGAACCCCCTGATGATGAATGGGGGGAGGTGGTGTGTGATGTCATAGAGGTGGTGTGTGATGTCAGTGATGTGGTGTGTGAGGTCATAGAACGATTGTTAGGGGTTGAACTATTTTCAGGAGTGCCTAGGGTATATCAGGATAATGTTAATGCTTGGAAAAAACACAGGTTTTCTGGTTAATTTTAACACAAAAGTAACATCTCATATATAAGATACAATTGGCTGCATTCTCTAATTAAAAAAGATACTGATGATGTTATTTTACAGTAAACTATTTGTTAAGGGGAAACACGTGGGTTTTCGGGTCAGTTTACAAATAAAATGCATGGTAGCAAAAACAGTATATGGGCGTTGTCCCAACTAAACTAATTTTAGTTATTTCTAATGTTACAAAGTACCATACACGTGCTAATATCACCCTACTATACGTACCTATATGGTAACTATTATTGGGACAACCAAATAATTGTTGTGGTTGACGTTGTCTCCCCGTCATAAAGTGAAACGTAGACGAGTGGTTTGCTGCCACACGGTGGCCGGGTGTCATTGGTTGTCTGCAACACAAGGTGGAGCTAGTGGTAATGTGACTTACGTATACATACGTTTACATATAATGTGGGTGAAATAGATTTTCCGGTTATTGTTTATTGACCACAGGCAACCCATCAGTGAGCAATATAAACATAAAGCTTTAACCACAAAGTAGCAAAATTACTGTGGTAGCTTATATTTATAATATTTCCCCAACATACGTACAGTAGTTACTTACACAATATATAAATGGCTCGCTTATAATTTATAGACACCCACCTGTACTGTTGGGGTGGGTAGTGGTGTGGGGTGGTGGGTAACGACATTGAACCCCCCGGGTGTAAATGTTGTGGCGACCCCACACAAACAGGAGGGTACTGGTACCCAGGGTGGGGTCCAGGATGGGGTACGGACAACCCGTGCCCAGCCATGCTTAACATTCGACGACGCGTCGCTTCTTCATCGGATCTTCGTAATTCATCCATTTCGCGATCAAACTCCTCTGTGATGTCATAATATAATGGTGATGTGATGTCATTATATGTATTATGTTGTTGCTGCCAGGTGTATTATAAGTGTGAAAGTTGCCCCATTCTTCGCTATCACACTCAAGGAGTTGTGTTATTTTATAATAGATAACTATACACCGTACAAGTTGATACAAGAGTTATATATTAGACAAAGTTCACAAAACATTCAGCGGTATACCCTAAAAGACAATAACCATACAATTATTATTATTACAACACCTTATAGGAAATCAGTACAAAAATAGTTTATGTTAAATATAAGCCACCCTACCAGGATTCGACATGGACTTCCTGATCGCTTCCGGATCCTTCCGTTTCCACTTTTGTACTTCTTCCTCCATCTTACCAACCTTGGCGGGGTTCAACGCCCACAAACACCCCTTGCGTTGGGTGCCGTTGGGTTTCTCCACCTTCAAGTTTAGTATGGGGTATATTAACATGTTGTTATATTGCAGGGTTTCTACCTGTACTGTTAGCATTGCCAAACTGTCAAATACTCAACAGAAATACTAATGTATCATCTCTGGTGTTGACATCATATGTTTTAGCATCCCAAGTTTTAGGCTTAAATAGCTTTTTGCCTGCTGTTAGGTGTCTACACCCAGACTATTACCATTATGGTGTCATTTTGATCATTATTTATATATTAATAATAAAATTCCCTGACATCTGTCAAAAATTCTTAACACTAATATGTAATCAGATAAGTTGTTATATAAGTTAGGTCCCACAACCAACCTACCCCCACCTTTTCAAAGCACTTGTTCAGCGATAAATTATGTCGAACCGAATTCTTCCAACCATCGGGTGCTGTTTTAAAGTAAGGGAAGTTCTCCATCATGAAGCTGTATATGTCGGCTACGGGTAAACATCCAGACTTGCTGTTACGAAGCGACATCGCTATCAAACAACTGTGGAGGAAAAAGTAGGGGGGTTACGTTGTTATTACTTTTGGGGGGCAACGACAGTCTTCATAACACGGGTGTTCTGTTTCTATTAACGATAATGCAACTTGATATAAATATTTCATCTGTTCTTGTGTTGGTTTAAACTTTATTAATATTAATAACAAGCTACTAATGCAACACCGCCACCAGATAGAAAGTACATTACACAAGATATACAAAACTCTGAACACACCGCATGCTTGCACGGGTGCATGTAATGCATGTGTTTGATCTATATTACACAATACATGCAACACCTTGGTGCCACATAACGTGTACAACACATAACATACCTGTAGGAATATACTGGCTTCGGAAACACCTTCGGTTGTTGTTGTTGTTGGTACCGTTGATGGGGAAACCCCTCGTACCCCGACGAAGCCCCATACGGGGGTGGTGGGTAGGGGTGATAGGGGTATTGTTGCATGGGTAGTAGGGTACGATGGGTGACGCCATGTTGTTGGGTGGGGTGAAGCATGTAACGGGAGTGACCTGGGGGGGGGAAATATGATGTTTTGGTAAAAGACATAATGTGATTGTCGTAATATATAAGTTAATAGATTGTGGTAATGCAAAACCACCCGCAATGGTAGTGGGCAAGCAGCATCGAGCTTTAAGAGGCAACAAAGTAGAAAAATAACAGTTTTTTAGTTAAAACGCTTTTTTAGACCAACAAAACATATATTATATTTGAAGATATAGTATGTGGAATACAATATAGGTTATGCATATTAATTTGTAATATAACAGTTCTAAAACTTACCTTCTTGAGATGGGTTGGGTTTGATTGGTGTGTACCTTGGTTGGGGTGTGCGTTGTGGGTTAGGTTGGGGTAAAGTAGGGGTGTGGGGGTCAGTAGGGGTTAGTTGGGGGGTGAATGGGGGTTGGGACCCGCATGTGGTGAGAAGGGACCCAATACCTGTGTGATATAAATTTGATTAAAATTCAAATATTGGACACAAGTTGATTATTAATAGGTTACATTATGGTGCATACGTTCAGTAACAGTTTGTTGCAGTATCTTAATGAGCAGCTAATATGGAATACAGATGGCTGCGATCCTAAACAACATATAACTTTAACAGCCCTTGATCAGAAATACAATTCATTTATATTTTTCCCCCTACAATATCTACAGCACATAACATAGCCCAATATTACAACAACCAAACTTGGCTTATCTATAAATCATTCCAACCAACCCACCTGGCACCCCTTCATGCGTGGGTTGTTCCTCTCCATCGTTGCCTCGTCGTAGACTTTGCTGTCAATCAATAATTTATGTTAAAGGTCGTTAACTTAATGATGGATAGTTAAATAATAAATTATATTAACGAGGTTAATAACTTAACATTAGTATACTTAACAGTTTAAAATTAATAATTAATTTGTGTAACCTAATAATATAATGGCTGGTTGATTAGTAACTTATTATAATTATATAAACGGTATGTTAATATTTATTATCTAATTCTAATTATTCTCTTATTCTCGTTAACTTATATTTTACTAGATATAAATTACCAGACATGAATAAATTTGACATTATGCTAAGAATTTACAAAAAAAACAAATAGTTAATATATTTAGATAAATAGTCAAAAGTTACCAAAAACAACAAAACTTTTCCTGAAAAAATCAGAAAAAAAGAATTGTTATATATATATAAGTATATGCACTTTAATTTATTTGAACCTCCAACTAACCTGCACATCCACGGTGGTCAACCACGCCAAACTCGATAAATCGTTTTCACTTTTATGACTGAAGGTTGATTGTTTTGTCATAGGAGGTAATCGCTCAACCGTGAAGTGACCGCTGTAATAATTACCATTATGATGTCATATGATATGTTTCGTGAATCTGGTCTTAATTTAGCTAGCAGCTATCTTATGCAACATTTAAATAAGGGGTTGATGGTATCGGTTATTACACTATATATATCTCTCGTTTTGTTTGCTGCATATTTAGTACTTAATGTATTCTTCTGAATATTTCAAATACCCCAAAAAGTAACCTATCGATACCAACTACAACTAATGATAATCCTTGGCCTTCAAATTTATCTCCGGACAAATTAACTCTCATACCTAATCCCTGGTTGCGGTTCTTGTTTAATCTCATTCGTTTCTTCCATCAACATCGAGGGAAGTAATTCCAATCCCTCGCTCCTTCCAACACTAGGGGGGGTGTGGTATTCAAACGAGGTATCTGTAGGATGTTTATGTTAAATATAAGATATCTATGTTAAATATAAGATATTTATGTTAATATAAGATGTCTATGTTAATATAAGATGTCTATGCTAATATAAGATGTCTATGCTAATATAAGATGTCTATGCTAATATAAGATGTCTATGCTAATATAAGATGTCTATGTTAATATAAGATGCTTATGTTAAATATAAGATGTCTATGTTAATACAAGATGTCTATGTTAATATAAGATATCTATGTTAATATAAGATGTCTATGTTAAAATAAGATGTGTATGTTTAATATAAGATATCTATGTTAATACAAGATGTCTATGTTAATATAAGATGTCTATGTTAATATAAGATATCTATGTTAATATAAGATGTCTATGTTAAAATAAGATGTGTATGTTTAATATAAGATGTCTATGGTAATATAAACCATTCATTAAATCATATTCAATCCAACTGTTACAAAAACTAAACTTTCCAATTTTAAAGTTAATAAAACTCACAACATGGAAACTTATGAATATCCAATCACATATAATGCATTAAACTTAAACAACATTTACCCGCATAAACATGTTTTATATATTTCGATATATGTCGATATTCAAGTACAAACCTAACAACCTCACCTGTTGGGAAAACCAAACTTTCGAGTTTCGTTCCAGTTTTACTGAAAGAAGTCGTATTGTTTGTGTCAGGGTCCGATTGGTTGAGAATTTTGTTCATTTCAGAACGAAGGTCGCTTTGGATCAATTCTTCCAAGTCCGGTTCAAATTCCATGGTTATGTTGTGGGGGGGGGTGTTTTAGTTAGCTAAGCAGTTTTGGGGGTGGGGGTTTAGTTCATTTTTTTATGAAAGCAGCGAATTCAGTTTAAGCAGCACAACCCTTAAATAAAAATTTAATTTATTAATTAAAGTATTATGTATTTAACTTGACCTGTAGATACACTGTATTGTACATAGAATTGTGATGTCTATATTTTAAATATTCAATAATATTTTAATCCTATAGTTTATTCTTTTAATAATTTATACAAAGTTAACCTTAGTTATCTGATGAACTCCTATCATTCTGGTATTTAATGCATTAACATACTAAATTTTACAAGTATAAATATTAATTACTCAATATAACTTTTAATTCTAAGTAGCTTAATTAGCCGACCTTGCACACATACACTGCCTAATCTAACCCGGATAAAATGACCTAGAAAAACTAAAAACCGTCAAAACCTCGACATTGGTAAAAAAACATTGTTAACAGCCACTCATTAAGCCTACTTCGGCCCTCAAAGATTCAAAAACCCGAAGTCCCGAACGTTTTCAAAGGGGGGTCTTTAAATTTGAAAATCGCGTTTAAAATTTCCCAGCAACTACCACGTGATCGAACCCGCCGCTCTGATTGGTTGGAAATGTAAACAGTGTCAGGTATCAATGACTGCTACGTCACAGGGGAAGCACCGAGAAATAACGATGTTTTTGAAAATGAATTTAAAATCTTTAAAATAATATTTTGATTGGCAGTTTTGAGTTCTATCAGTTCATGTTTTATAATACAACAAAACTTGGGCGTATTTTAAATTTTGTAATGTTTTAATCGAGAAATTGAAAGTTTATTTGACAAATATTTTATGTAAACTATAAATTTTATCTGCAAAAGTATTTATTCATCACGCACTGTTTAAAGTATTTGATTTGAACTTGAATTATTCATACACATTACTATATTGGCGCAATCGTTTAGTACAGTCCCCAAGAAGTTAAAAGAAAATGTTATCTTCACACTGTTTCAAACGTCGACTGAAACGTTGGGAGAATAAGTAGCCGAAAATTTCTTTTTCCATTCGTTGAGTTTGGATTCGGTTCAAAATTATGGTAAGAAATTGACTTTTTAACCAATTTTAGGCATATTTTCCATGCCCTTTGAACATATTATACTAAAATATTGTTCGAACTAAAGTTTGAAACCAATTTAACCCGTTTAAAGCAGAAAAAATAACAGATTAAGTTGGATATAAACCGAAAACATTTTTAACGGATTTTATAAACATTACATTTTTTTTAATTTTATCGGAAAATTATTTTTTTTTTCATGTTTCTAACAGGCCGCAAACAAGACCTTCATTATTAAACGGCTCCTTGGCAAAAAACAAAAGCAGAACCGTCCCATCCCACAATGGGTGCGCATGAAGACTGGAAACAAAATCCGGTAAGTAAAAAAAACAACTTCATTTTTTATATTGCTAATTACTTGTGCTAAAAGTAAGTATATCATAAAAAAATCTGTTTAAATTATATTTTTTAAACCTGTTTTTGCGCGATAATGTAAACACTTGTCACTATAGGCTTGATAATATACATAAATAATATCGAAACATATCTAGAAATTAGAACCCGCTGAGTTTCACAACCACTTTTTGACCTTTATTTGCACAAACTACACTAAAAGATAAAATACTACAAGAGAATTTTTCAATAAAACTAAACTCCAATAAATATTTCTAACCAACTTTACCTACAAAGTAACTCTTTAAAGTTCATTATGTGTGCACATAAAATCCACCAAACATCTTATTACAAACATATGTACAGCTTACACCCCACCAACTAAACTAACCAATGTCCCCCTACAGGTACAATGCTAAACGTCGTCACTGGCGAAGAACCAAGCTTGGATTGTAAGCGACCTTTAACGGGTGACCTTACCTAATACACCAGACACCTGATATCTTGCCCTGTTATTCATGATATGTTAAGAAAAGTGAGAAATATGAAACAGAATTAACTACTTATTCTGATTATAGGAGTTATTATATTTCTATGTTAGTTTCGTGCGAATATTATTTAAAATATTACGCGATTATGACAGAACAGAACATAGTCTCGTAACAAAGCCAGGAATCTGACATATCGATGTCTTAGATAGGAATTGAAATTCTAGACCCTTCAATTGGTCGTGATATTAAATTACTTTGAACAAATAAATTGAAAAATGTTTCGTCCACCTGCGTAATGTGGTAACAATCAACATTGCTATTTAAATTCAAGAATTACGGAGTTAAAACAATACCTATTGTGGTTGGATTGTTAAGTTACAATGGTTGATTGTCTGCTTATGTGGGAACAAATAGGCTTGTTTCATAATTGTGTGACATCACAATGATAGTTTTACGTTGTCATAAGTAATGACAGAGGTACTACTGCGATATTCGTTATAATACAGTCGCAGTAAAATGCGTGCCTGTGTTATAATGAAAAGATACTACGTTCGTGAGCTACCGTTGTGGGCCGAGTGGGCGTATGTATCTTGGGTGAGACACTTAACAACAATTACTTCAACCCAGTGGTCACTAATGGGTTG
This sequence comes from Ciona robusta, assembly GCF_009617815.1. Taxonomy (NCBI): domain Eukaryota; kingdom Metazoa; phylum Chordata; class Ascidiacea; order Phlebobranchia; family Cionidae; genus Ciona; species Ciona robusta. The sequence continues at coordinate 4,659,276 of NC_143240.1, read as the reverse complement.
TTTAAATCGTCAACAATAAATGATAACTAACTTGTTAAGTAACCTGGCACAAGGTATATGAAACATAGACTGCCGTTTTCCTGCCTTACGAGAATAAATCAGTCACATATGCAGCAACTTATAAGCAGGCAATGTATATATTGCACAGAGATATAAAGTAATCCAACACCAACTTTATATATATGTGCGCATTGTGTATTTAAATGATAATTTGCGAGCAATCCACACTGTGAGGTGCAACGTGCTGTAACACAAACGATACCAATGTTGTTGTTGTTGTTGTTGTGGCTTCAATCCAATATTTGTAAATCTGTTGAATAAAAAGTTTTCATCTATAAAGGCTTAAATACAACTTTATAAGACGTTGAAAAACATCAACGGGCTGAATGCTCAGAGCTCTTGCATAGTAACCAGATAATACTGACTTCAATGCTTGCTGCTACCATTGTGGGGATATGTGTCCTTGGGCAAGACACTTAACAGTAATTGCTCCAACCCAGTGGTCACTAATGGGTTGTCCAAAATGTTAGCCATACAGAAGTTCAATCAACCACAAAGTTACATACTTATAGGCGGGCACCAGGTGTATGAAATAAAAACCTGTGGTATAACTTAAAAAAATATTCATAATGCTAATTGTTAATAACAATACCTTACCACAATTATCCATTATGACATCATCAACCAGCACTGTTTGTCGTGAATCTTCTTTCTCGTCAACTTCAATTACGATCTGGAACAAAATTAAGTAGACAGTATATTTCAAAACACAACTACTGATAATAACAATCCTAAAATCTGGACCATAGTAGAGTGTAATGTTATTAAGTTATGTTTTAAGTTTGTACATGTGTTCTACATAGTGTCATTGCTCTATAAAAATAAAGGCAACAAAAAAACTCCAAAATTTGGGGAAAAAAAGGTTTGAGAACACATGTGGTCTACACTTCTGAAGATAAGTATATTTAGGTTTAAATTGGGATAAATAAGTTAGATTCACCCACCTTAAACTGATCCCCTCGCAACAAATTTATTGGGACCCTCGCTTCGTGCCACATGTTATGACGCCCTCTCCTGGAAGACCATATTATCAATCTATGATTTCTATGTTGGTCGTCTTTATGGTAAAGACGCACAGAAACACGAGGTTGCTATGAGAATATAGAAATATTAAATATTGACCAAATTGGGGAGTAATATATATTCTATGTGGGTGTGGTTCTACAGCGCTATCATCCAGACCCCACTAAGAGTAAATATACCCACAATAACACAGATTCTTTTCTATAAGGGTTAGGCACACCATGGAACCAGATCCCAATACCTTGTGGTGTAATGACATATTGAGTCACTTTTAGCAGAGTATTACAGAAATGCTTAGGCAGCCATTCAAAACTGATGTTTCCAAGGTATTAAAATGATTTTCAAAAACAGATCTTCTTGCATTTATGTGTGTATGCTTTTACAGCCATGTTCAAAATATAATCCCACATATTTTACCACTACTGGCATTTCATTGCTAGCCATAATAAATTTAATCTTATATATAGTAGGGTGGGGGGAGACGGGACACATTTAGCGCATAATATCCAAATATCCTGATCGTGTTTTAAACAATTAACAACGGTCTATGGGAGTCGTGAGGATACGGTTGCCAATAACTATAATAAGGAGAAAATAGAACAAAAAGGTGTTCCATTTTGCCCCAGTCTTCTATATTATATAAAACAGAAAACCTGTGTTATAACAACTGTTATTGAGGATAAATAAGTTATTTTCCACATACGAACCATTTCATCTGTGAACAGGTATTTAAAATGGATGAGACAAGAGCACGAGTTGGGTGGTAACAACCATGGGGTGGAAACCTCAAACTTTTGTTCAACCCTTGCTGCATCAAAGTATAACACATGCCCGTGGTCGGATGGAGGGATATCATGGTAATCGGATATATCGTCCATATGCTCAATCTGTGGTGGACATAACTTTATAATGTCTTCCAATACAATTCTGTTCTCTAAGGGTGAGGTCCTGCAGTGAGGCAAGCCATGAGTACCGCATAACCCTCACCAGTTTTTGGAGCTTGTTGCTTTGGGTACGATAACAAAAAATTAAATTAATTAAAACAACGAAGAGAAGGAAATTAGCAGCAAAACGACAGTCGTTAAAACACGCTTGGGGTAAAACTACTTGAGTGAAAAATGTCAAATAAAAGCGTGGCTGCTAAACCCAACATACAATAAACTGAGTGAGTTGTAGTTGATGAAACAATAAAGAGAAAAAAATTAGCAAAATGAGTCGTAAAAAGACAGATACAAAAATATATTTTGTATTACATCACAATACCCACCATGTCATCATTATGCAGCGACCAATCACATGTTGTCGATTGTGAGGTGTTTGCTGACCTCGTGTGGAAGGAACAACTTAAGTTCGATTTTTGACGTCCTTCAATAAAATATAAGATGTTTATGAAAGTTATATATGGTGTCTATAAAAGTAATGAATTGGTAATGGGTACGAAGCTTGATGCTTTTATACCATTGTGGGTGTATGTGTACTTGGGCAAGACACTTAATGGCAATTGCTCCAGCCCAGTGGTTACTAATGGGTTGTCAATGGTTTTAAACAAAGAGATTTTACCACCTCTGGTTTACCTTCATAAACAGGAAAGCAACAAAACCACAATTAGAACGCTGGTGGTTTCCAGGGAATCGAAAGGTTTTGCTTAAAGGAAAAGCTATGTTCTATTTAAACGCCGAGACTGCATTCCTGATAGCTTTATATTAATATTATGGTATGTTGCATGCTAAGGAGAACGGGAAAATAATCTCTTTTAAACCAAAGTAGCTGGAAAAAATCCAAGTCCAAAGTTATAGCTATGTACAGAATATTCCGGAATAATTGGAAAATCCACAATAAATATTAGATATCTATGCTTACCAGCATTGCATTGTGGGTAAATTAACTCTGCATGTATTTTATTTAACGCAACCCCTTCGTCTACTTGTTGTCGTGACGATGTCATGCATGGGTGACTACAGTTGTGTGAAGATGTCACAATGCCTATTATCCCAACCTGTTGTGATGTCATCATGGTTATTCCATTGATTAGTTATTACATCATAATTACTTTATACACTCAACAATGAAAACATTACTTGGTAAAAAAGTTAATGTTGATGCAAACTACACCAAATGACAAACAATTATTAAACGAATAAATGCAATTTATTTACCCCTACAAGATACCATGTATGTAACTTTGTGGGTGATTATTTTTCTGTATGGTTGATAACTTGGACAGCCCATTAGTGACCACTGGGTTGGAGCAATTGCTGTTAAGTGTCTTACCCAAGGACACATACGCCCATAATGGTAGCAGCAACCAGCCTTGAACCCAGAATCTATGGTCCACTAGAGGCATCCAATATTATATATTATGACATCACACACCCTGTGTCGATCAAACAATGTTGAAACTTGAACAAGTTGAACGATTTCGATCCATTCCATTGTTTGGTTGATTATGATGTCACAACTACTATTTATACGGAAATCTCCCTTTGATGACCATGACATCACAAACACCTGTGTGACATCATAGTTATATTTAAGATATATCAACTTTATTTTTCAAATACGATGGGGATAAAGATCAAAACGACAGTCGTTAAACACACTAGAGTAAAAACTATTTAAGTAAAAGTGTAAAAGCGTGGTTGCTGAACCAACTATCCAGTGTAAGTTAACTTATATTAAGTTGTCTAATTAAAACAAAACATGTAAAACGACGGTCGATAAAACAATAAAACATCCACCTGCACCAAAGCATCTGGACAATTAATAAGAATCCAGAATCGAACGATAATACCCATTGTTGTCCCTTCTAGAACAGGTGATAGAATAACAGCCTCTGATTGGTTGTCGCCACCCATGTGACCCAACATTACAGCGGTTTCTGGGAATATCATGAATCAGCTTTTTCACACGTTTTATATTTTCTTCGCTGTTTTAAATAACATAATCTTCATTATCATATTCGAAGAGATAAATATTATTTATATGTAACTGGGTGATGAAATCATGGTTATGTCTTTACAAAACACATTTTATTTATCTCTTCAAATACATTAGTAGGAACAATAAAAAGAGAACAGCTGCCAAAACAAACAACCAAATAAACAAAATTAACTCGCAATGAGCTGTATTTAAGTAAAACAAAGACATAAATAAGTTTTTGGCTTGAACAACCCCACCCACCCTCTGCCTCGGCAGGAGCCCCTATCCCCACGCACTCCATATATTTACGAGGTTTCTTGAGCGAATATAACGGTGTAAGTCCCTCCATAACCCACCAATCACACGAAAGGTTAAGGTAACTGTCCTCAGTGACGTAACAATGGCTAGCTTCGCCCATTTCTGGAATAAAAACTTTATTTAAACTGGACTAAATAAAAACTTATTTATGGAAACGTGGCGGTTTAGCGCAAAAGTGTTTTGCTTGGATTAACTTAATGTGTTAAAAAATTAATTTTTGATCTTAAAGGATCAACATTTCATCTTCCATGTGAAGAGACATCAACAGGGTTTGTCGTTAAGCGTCTTGTTCAAGAACACATATGCTGCATACGCACACAATAAATGAAATTTATTCCGTCTTTTCAGTCACGATTATGAAGAACGGGGGAGTTTACAAAAGCAAAAAGACTCGCACACTTACTGATAAAAAAGAAAAAAAAATTTAGGTAAAATAAGTGACTGTAACACCCTACAGACAATAAATGGCGGCAGCGACGAGCCTTGATCCCAGTACCCAGTTAACTCAATAATATTAACAACACCAAACTCACTTATTGTTTCCTCCCCACCGCTCTCTGGCTCCATCTTATGGCTCCCTTCTACATCATAGTTCGAGGAAAACCAAAGTCTCGTCAATTTTGTTGGAAATATTTGAGTGAGGTTAAAGATGGGGTCAAGACAGGGGAATACCCACTAAAAATGGTGAGGGGTTAACAGGGGAAGTACCATAGTTGATACTATATGGGTGAGGTCTTAAATTGAAGAATTGCACCCAATAATTGAACAGAAGAAACTTACAACTACACAACAAAATATAATTGTTTAATTATCTTTTATATCACGATAGCAAAGATCAAATTAATTAAAACAGCGAAGAGAAGGGAATTCACAGCAAAACTACAGTCGTTAAAACACGCTCAGAGTAAAACTACTTTAAAAAAACGGGTCTACCTACTCCACAATTAAAGTTGTTTAGCTCAATAGATGTACAGGTTCATTCTTTATAGTTGTCGCCTGCAGGTTGTGTTTTTAATTTTTTATTTTTAGCCTAAAAATGACCAACAACTCTAGGAGTTTTGCTAAAAACGACCACCACTACATAATTCATTCATTCATTCACTCAACGGATTAATGCAAAAGTTTGGCTAAACTGTAAACCAGTCAACATGTTTCTTCTACAAAAACCCCTATTCCGAAACACTTACCTTATTTGGTAGTGTCGTCGTGACGTCACCTGCAAATTATAATTTATGCTTAAATAATAAATTAAAATAAATTTGGCCAGAGTTGGTACATTACCCCAAAATCGTCTGAATGCCGTTTAAAAATTTCGCGCTAAGGCCATACAGTTTACTTAAACGTATAAATAACAAACATATATAGTAGGATGGGGTAAGATGGTTCATGTTTTCATTTTCTTTTATCGTCCCATTTGTTAGTAAACAAAGAATATTTGCAGAACTTTATAACCGTTTCCTCACAACTCTAAAAGAACGTTGCTAATTGTTAAAAACTTGGTTGGGAAATATAGGATATTATGTGCTAACAGTATCCCATCTTACCCCACAGTATTATGAACACAATCATATACAAAACACACACACCCCAAACCCGCACCTTCAGCTACGTTCGGTATGCGATCGTTATTTGGTAGTGTCGTGGTGACGTCGACTAAAAATCATATTTTATTTAAACAATAAATTAATCAAAGTTTTGACACATTACCCAAAATCGTCGAAATGTCGTTTCAAAAATGAGCGCCAAGGCCATACACTATACACAAACCAAACGTATAAAAAACAGATTTATTGTAGGGTGGGGGAAGATGAGACACTTTTTCATTCTATTTTCTTGTCCCATTAGGTAGAAAACAAGAACATTCAAAGAAATATAAAACCGTATCCTCACGACTCCCATAGACCGTTGTTAATTGTTTAAAAAAGGATCAGGATATTTAGATATTATGCGCTAAAGGTGTCAATCTTACCCGACACTACTATAGTAATATATATATATATATACAAAACACACATACACCCCAAACCCGTACCTGTATGAACGTTTGGTATACATACAAGAATAACCGCTACAAATCCAATGGTTATTACGATTGAAACGATTATTACTGCCGCCTTTTTCGAATTCATCTAGAAAATGTTTAATAAAATTGATTAAATTCATATCTTTTTGTTTGTTTTTTTTACACCAAGGCGAGCTACGCTGTAGTGTAAACGCCGTTTTAAAAGAACGAACAAAGAAATATCTACGCTGACTTGCGCTGAACAACGTAGGGTATTAAACACCTGGATTTTACATTGTCCCATTTTCTGCATCGAATTGCAATTGTGACCTTTATATCAGAACAATCACCGGAAACTGGTTTCGCTTCCAATGGTTTTGGATTGTTGGGGTCGTGGAAAATATTGTGGTTTATGAATAATTTGTTTTAAAACGGATCTTAAAATAAATCCTAAGAAAAAATTGAAGTTGAAAAATGGATGTATTTGTGAATAGTTTTAAAATTGGTTTTCAGTTAAGTTTTGTAAGACTTTGTCAAGGCCACCGCAGTGAGCCTCGAACCCACGCCAATCGCTCGGACCCAGTGGTCACTAATGGGTTGTTTAAATTGCCAGCCATACATAAAATCGATCACCCACAAAGTTACATACGTGGTAACTTGTAAACGTGCACGAGGTGTATGAAAAAGAACACCCATGTTATAACAACTGTCGTTGCCCAGCCGTGTGAGGATAAATAAGTTACATATGTGGTAACTCGTAAGCGGGCACGAGGTGTATGAAATAGAACACCCGTGTTATAACGACTGTAGTTGTTCCCCCGCAAGGTAATACTTTTCAATGCTATGGGTAATGGTGTATTAACACATTAACAAATGAAGAAATATAAAAACAAAGGTTTACAGTGTAATAATAACGATTGTAAAATACACAACGATTGAAACGTGTTGTACATTCATTGTAACTAAGGAAGCATGAGTCTGAGTGAAAACATCGCACCATTTACCAACAATGGGTACTGTGACGTCAGAAGTGGATTGAATCGTAACAATGACTAAACAATTTACAGTGTATTGTGGCAAGTTTGTGACGTAGAACAGCAAATAGTTCCTCTGTTGTAAATATTCATCCGCTAAATACACTGGAGCTGGAACACCGTAGTACGTATCGACAATATGAACAAAATGCTGGAATGGAGGGGTTGGTGTTAAAGTTGCTGCTGTAGTGGGGGGGGGGTTAAAGTAGTATAACAGTTTGGGGTAAAATGGAGAAAATAAAACCAGAGAAAAAGTGGAGAAAATTAAAATAATTGATTTTATATAATTTTCCATTTTTAAAAGGGGGGACCCTTGAAACGTTACACGTGATGTTGTATTTTACTATGGGGCAGCTTAAATGTTTAGTTTGGCTGGAAAAGTTAACTTTAATTTATGGGGTAATAGACTATCACATTAAATGTGCCATCACCTGTATATAAACAGTGCGTATGCCCATATACTACTGTTAAGATTAAATAAAATTAAACACCAAACCTGGGTACGCCGCTTTCCTGCAACTTTTGGTGTAAAACCCATGCACGTTCACCATGCAAGGTCCCCTTGGTACCAAGCAATAATGCTGCGGATGAATATGTAATTAATATACAAATAATATTTATAATAAGTTTTATTTGTGTCTGCGAACACGATAGCGAAGATCAAATTAATTAAAACAACGAAGAGAGAATGAATTAGCAGCAAACGACAGTCGTTAAAACACACCTATATTAATAAATAGAAAAATGACTTAATTTTCTAAAAAAGTTTAAAGTTTATAAAACTTATCAACTTACGCGAATATGATTGAAGAAAAATCTGTAAACCGCTATATTCATCCGCGTACTTGCTTTTGCTGCGGAGTAACACGTAATATTATTGACGTCATAATATAAAATAAATAACAAACACTTATTAAGACGTCACTTACCTGTTTGTGATGTCATAAACACTGCCATTGTGGCGATGATTGCAAATATAACAAACTTCATTGTGACGTAATAATAATTTAATCTTGTAACAATGGAATTCTATTGTTTGTGTTCTCGAGCAAACTCAGTTCTGATTCTAAATCTCGGTTCCATGCCCTTATATACCCCACACTCCTGTTACGTCACACCTCAACATCGCCGCTGTTACGTCACAGACAAAACTTGTAGTTCGAGCGAGACCGCGCGATTTGCCCAAAAAAGCAGAAGTGTTGGTCGACCCCCATACATACCATATGTTCTAAAACAGCCTTGATTATTGTTAAACACACGATTGGGGAATATGGGATTAAGGTGCGACCGGGAACCATCTTACCCCAACATAACCACTCACGCGCAACATAACATATCCACCCACGCGCGATGTCGTTCCGTCTTGCCCCTGCAAAACAGGAAAGTTAAATATTTCGCGTTTATGCTGCAATAAGGGGGTTACTACTACAACACAGGTCCATTCTGCCGTGCAAGGATTTTAAAATCCCCCAAATCCCTACGGCTGCCTATGCTTGTTAAAACATTCAGTTCCTACGTTGTTTGTATACTAGGAAAAAAATGCAAAATTATTTTACAATCTAATGCTACGAAAAGGCAACAGACAAAAATCAAGTCCAACCAATTGTTGTATTAAAGATATATTTCGCTTGATTGGCAGAGTCAGTGTCTTATTTACATGGAATCGTATTTTAATAATTTTATCATGCTGCAAAAAAGCGAAAACACAAGAAAACAACAGCAGTAAACTGATTCAAAAAGACAAACTGCCAAGCCCATGGGTACACTATATAAGTTACTTATATTGAATTGAATTTATGATGAAAAAAAATCGCCTACAAAGTAACATACATGGTAACTCGTAAGCTGGCACGAGGTGTTAAACCCGTGTGATAACGACTGTCGTTTTCCGGCCACGCGAGGATAAAGTAAGTTACATTCAATCAATTATTCATTCAAAACGACAGTCGTTGAAACTCGGGTAACTACTTGAGTAAAAGTGTCGCTAGAGCACGCATATAGTAGAAGGTCATGACCCTTGAGAAACAATGATATCCATGACCCTTTACAATTGGCACCCATATACGTCATCCGCATGCATTCGTGCATATGGAACATTAATGTCAAAGTTATTACGTCATAATCACTTTTATTGTGAAATATAGGACGTTGAAATTAATCAAAACTAATTATAACGGATATTTTATAACGGGATGTATTTTTAATTTCCATGTGCGTAACAACATCCACTGTGTCTGGACAATTGATTGTTTGACGTTCATGACGTAATTTGATTGTGACGTGACAAACCTTTGCACGCAGCACGTTGCAAGAACGCAGAAAGAGTAAACACCCGGCAAAAGTCCCGAAATAAAACAACTGGTTAAAATTAACAAGTTGTACATGGAAACCAGCGGTTGTTATTCTTGCGGAACTTTGTGGGGAAATCCCGCCCAAACTTGAACACGACGATGTAAAGAAACGGCAAAAATTACCGGACGTTTTCCCAAACTCGCTTAGAAATACTCCCCGCCAACTATTAGTGGGGAAAGAAACGCAAAAAAATAAACGTTATGTTAAAAATTAGAACTTTTTGAAATAAAAATATTACTAGACAAAAATTTTCCGAGAAAAATCCCTGTAAGACCGGGAATTACATATTAAATAATTGTTAAATTTGTTAAAATTAAACCTTTATTGTTAAAACTTCCGTCAATAAAGTAAACGACCAGCAGAAGTGATACTTGAACCTCTAACCCCCTAACCACTTGACCTATTGACCCATTATGGTGAAACACCAACGTCACAATGCTGTTAAGTGAGATTGATACGTCATAGAGAGCATTCACTGGACGGTTCTAGAATCATCTAACAATAATAGTATAACAATTTATCTCTTCAAATACGATAGCGAAGATCGAAATAATAAAACAACGAAGAGAAGGGAATTAATAACAAAACAACAGTCGTTAAAACGCACTATGCGTAAAAAATACGCTAATAAGCGTGAATCAAAATCGTGGCTACCAAACCCATCATAAAATAAACTTATATTGAGTTGTAGTTAATTAAAACAGGTTTAAATGAAACACTTGTCTGCTAAAACCGCGTATCGGGTGTAAAAGGACTTCCGAATCGGGACAGAACGTCGCTACTACGACGTCAAATTTTAATTTCCGAGATCGCGTTTTTGAAGGGAATTTCCCGCAAAACGTTTATAACGTCACAGGATGTCAATAAACAATGACATGATTTTAAAATCCAATAGATCGTGTTATAGACGAATAGTTAATTATGAATATCAAGGTTACTAATTATCGAGTATAGACTCATTATACTATAGCAGATGTTTCACCAAGTCTACTCAGTCTTTTACAAGCACTGATGATGCCAACAGTTTTTGGTGAAACATCTGCAATATATCAACATGACATGTGAGTGTGTGGGTGTCTTTGTAAACTTAATATATTGTAAACATCCACAATTACAAAAAGCGAAAAGTCCATTTCTCCCAACTCCATATAAGGGACAAGTTCAGATAAGGGTGTGTGACGTCACAGGCCGTGGGAATTGTTTAGGAAACTTAATTTTATGAGGCCTAGGATTTAGGCCAGAGTTGCCTAATTACCTCAATAACTACAACGTTACAAATCAATGCATTTTAAATCCACGATTTAACGTGAAGCGGACATCGTATCCATTCAAACGTGTTGAACAATAACTAACCATATGAACGTAAAGACTTAAGACACCCAATATATAAACATTAAGATAAATAATCACGTCATAACCAAGTCGATGATGTCATAATAAGACAAATAGGACCACAAACAATACAAAACAATGACATTATAAACAAACATCATGTAGCAAAATTTCCGGATGTTAAAGTCGCGAAACCTCGTCTTGTATTCGTGACGTGACAATCCCCATTGTGACGGAAGTATTAGCGTAGTGTGTGTGACGTCATAGTAGCGTTTCTGACTAAATTCTATTCTTAGAATTGAATTTATGAATGAAGTTGTATGAGAACGTTTGTTTATTAATCCGGTACGTTGTACATTTAGTAACAAAATTTCAGTGGAAATAAAAGTTGCTGGGTTCGAACCCCGATGAAGGAGACTCAGGACATCGGTGGAACATTGTTGCAACCGTAAACCTTTCGGCAGAAGTCGCAAAAAGCTGTAAAAATAAATTATTAGGTAAAGATTTGGGAGCAAGGGATGTAATGGGTTCGAATCCAGGCCAGGATTAGAAAACCAGGGATCCTGAGTTCGAATCCAGGCCAGGATTAGAAAACCAGGGATCCTGGGTTCGAATCCAGGCCAGCGTTATAACTTACGTGGGAAAGGGGCATTGAGGCAAGACGGGATTGCGTATGTGGTGGGTGACGTCATATGGCATGGTGATTGGCAGTTTTTCTGTGGAAATTAAATGTATATAAGTCTGGCATGTCTAATCGCATTTTATAGTTATAACACAGGTGTTTTGTTTCATACACACATTGCATTCGCTTACAAGCTACCACGTACGCAAATTTGTGAGTGATTGCTTTTAGGAGGGATTTCTATAACCTATGAAACGTTCCATTGGGAGGTGACATATTACTCTGTGACATGCACAAAAAATTACGTTTTTTTTAATATATTCCGATTTCGTAGTAAACAAAGAACATTCAAAAAGTTATAAAACCGTATCCTCACGACTCCCATTGACCGTTGTTAATTGTCTAAAACACGAACAGGATATTTGAATATTATGTGCTAAAGGTGTCCCATCTTACCCCAGTTAAAAAATGTGGTTGTTAAACCCAAAGTTATATTCAGTTACCTGTGGGTTTAGGAGCAAATATTGAAACCGCTTCCATTTAAGAGCAGTCCATCTAAAGTTGGATCTTCGTGTTCGAGTTACAACGGCTGTGGAAATACATGGTTAATATAAAATCTTATTTAGAATGCACGAAGTCTCTTACCTGTTTGTGTGGCGGCAATCAATGCAATGCACATGAAGACGACGGCGACTTTCATTTTAATTTAATTAATTTGTTGAGCTTTATTTTTAAAAAACTGTTGAATTTTTTTCTGTTAACATAATGAACCAAAAGTTATATTTTAAGTTTAAGTTTTCAAAAAATAATCCAAAAATTTAAATATTTCTGGTTAAATTTTTTAACTATTAAGAGTAAAATAAATTTTACTGCGAATTCAAGTTTTTTCCTAAACTTTTCTGTCTGCGTCTCGAGCCTCGAAACTTTTAGACTGCCGATCCGAGGTTCTGGTTTCCAATTTATATCTGTCTGGTTCCTGTTACACGACATAAGCGCGTGTATGATGTAACAATGCATGCCGTTTCTCATTGGTCTAACAGGAACCATGTGTATGAACCGATAACCCTTTTCTTAAGTAAGAAAGACAGATATTGATTGTCAAAATGAACTACCGTTCGTCTAAAATCTCACAGACAAATTTATCAATTATTAAAACGGGAAAATCACCTACGAACTCACGCAACTCTCAATAATTGATCTATACCGTGTTACTGGATCGTTATTTATGTAAATATCATGACGTTTAAACGTTGACGTTTAAACGTTAATCCTACACGTGTTGTGTTCCCGCCAATTTAAATTCAAAATCACTGTCACATTGTTAATCAACAGATTCAATTGTTGTGCATGGATTGCAATAAATGCTTATTATGACGCCACAACAATTGTTGCGTGCAGACAAAACACAATACGTGTTATGACGTAATATTTAAAAACTGTTTACAAGAATTAACATTTTTTCACCTAATTCAACTCATTTCTCTTTTCGCGTCCGATTTAGTAATAAACAAATAATATTAACATAAATATATAACAGTGTCCTAACAGCTCTAAAAGAGCGTGTTAATTGTTAAAAACACGATCAGGAAATATGGGATATTATATGCTAATGGTATCCGTCTTACCCCACAGAACTGACAGTGCATTCAAAATAAACGGCAATAATTCGTCACAAAATATTTCCAAACATTGTCAATCCAAATCGAATTATTGCGTGACAATGGGGATTTTCGGTTGCATAATATCGGTTTGTGACATCATAATCCCAGGGAAAACGTGAAATGTTTTCGAAGGAAAAGCGGCGACGATTTAATTGTTTATTTCCCGCGTGGTCATTAAAAAATTGATGTTCAGTTTTGAATTAAAACACGCTACAACAAGTATGACGTAATATTTAAATGCAAAAATGCTTAAACTGAAGCGTGTTTTAATGACTGTCGTTTTGCCGCTATATCCTGTTTTTTTCAGTTTAAAAATTTGTTATTCTTTGCTAACGTAAACGAAGAGGAAAATAAAAGTTAATATAAATATATTATCATTATATTATATAGCAGCAAGACGCATGAACGGTAGTAACCGAAACTCGTTTTAACGAAAAGCAAAATATTTCTCTATATGACGTCATCGAAAGTAAGTTTGGAAGTTTCGTTGGTGCCGTGTGCAAAAGGAGTTAAACCTTATAATAGATGTCGCTGTTATTTCAGCACGGGACGGTATGTATTGTTACTATATACAGTATGACATCATAGTTAAACAATCGCGACACGCGATTGAACCGAAACTTCCAAACAAAGTCAAAATTTTTGCAAAGTCAACAAGTATGTCACGTGATGAAACTATAGCGGTCGCGAAATAACACGGAAATTTCATTGCCCGTTTATTATTACATCACATTAAGCAAAAATACCAACAGCGTTGTGACGTCACAACCCAAATTGCTTTGTGATTGTTTTGCAATGGTTGTTGCAAGTGTTACGTCATAATATCTGTTTCATACCACAAGTGCATTTTGTATAGTGGGGTGGGGGAAGATGGGACAACTTTTCATTCTATTTACACGTCCCGTTTGGTAGTAAACGAAGAAAATTTAAAGAATTATGAAACCGTATCCTCACGACTCCCATAGACCGTTGTTAAAACACGATTAGGATATTTGGAAATTATGTGCCAAAGGTGTCCCATCTTCCCCACCCTACTATACAACGTACAAGTTGTGCAACAACATTACCAACACATAACTTTATATAGAGGGGTGGTGGTGTGAGTTTATATTAAGACGTATAATAACTGCCATGAATCCCATGAACCTTACCCTGATCTAACGCTCATGAAGTTACATTACATAATGTTATTTATCTCTTCGAAAACGATAGCGAAGATCGGAACAATTAAACAACGAAAAGAAGGGAATCAACAGCAAAACGACAGTCCTTAAAACAAGCTAAAAAGGTTCTCGAAAATAATAGTCTGGACCAAGTTTTACAAAATACGTAACGTCCCATTTGAATACATGATGCAATTTTTGTCGAAATATCTGTTTAAACATTTTGGCAGAACTTAGACCGAGTAAGCTGAACTCGTTGCAGCGTAACGAAACATCGAAATTGGAATATTGCCGCAGTTAGCCCATTTCCCCGACACCCGGGATGCAGTCACGATTTTAGGAGAATTTGGACCGAGTAAGCGGATTGTTGCTTCCCTAGACAGCAGGGGAACATATGTAGCAGACACCTCGGCAGCGGGCATGGGTGCGCATTCAAATGTCTGCTGGTTTACCAACAATTTTCACGTTTCACTAAAATTTCGTGCCCTACTTTCTACCTGTTTGTTCTTTCACAATCGCGCTTCATGACGTAACATTTCACGATTGTTACGCGTGATTATAAATCATGACAAGGATTGTGAAAAAACAATCGGCGTTGTTCAAAACATCCGGCTGGGAAAATACATGCAAATATCTAAACACGATGAAACTTGAATGAATAAATGCGACTTATTTATCCTCGCATGACGGGCCAACGACAGTTGTTATAACACGGGTGTTCTGTTTCATACACCTCGTGCCCGCTTACAAGTTACCACGTATGTAACTTATTTATCCTCGTATGACGGGCCAACGACAGTTGTTATAACACGGGTGTTCTGTTTCATACACCTCGTGCCCGCTTACAAGTTACCACGTATGTACTTATTTATCCTTGCATGACGGGCCAACGACAGTTGTTATAACACGGGTGTTCTGTTTCATACACCTCGTACCCGCTTACAAGTTACCACGTATGTAACTTATTTATCCTCGCATGACGGGCCAACGACAGTTGTTATAACACGGGTGTTCTGTTTCATACACCTCGTACCCGCTTACAAGTTACCACGTATGTAACTTATTTATCCTCGCATGACGGGCCAACGACAGTTGTTATAACACAGGTGTTCTGTTTCATACACCTCGTACCCGCTTACAAGTTACCACGTATGTAACTTATTTATCCTCGCATGACGGGCCAACGACAGTTGTTATAACACAGGTGTTCTGTTTCATACACCTCGTACCCGCTTACAAGTTACCACGTATGTAACTTATTTATCCTCGCATGACGGGCCAACGACAGTTGTTATAACACAGGTGTTCTGTTTCATACACCTCGTACCCGCTTACAAGTTACCACGTATGTAACTTATTTATCCTCGCATGACGGGCCAACGACAGTTGTTATAACACAGGTGTTCTGTTTCATACACCTCGTACCCGCTTACAAGTTACCACGTATGTAACTTATTTATCCTCGCATGACGGGCCAACGACAGTTGTTATAACACAGGTGTTCTGTTTCATACACCTCGTACCCGCTTACAAGTTACCACGTATGTAACTTATTTACCCTCGCATGACGGGCCAACGACAGTTGTTATAACACAGGTGTTCTGTTTCATACACCTCGTACCCGCTTACAAGTTACCACGTATGTAACTTATTTATCCTCGCATGACGGGCCAACGACAGTTGTTATAACACAGGTGTTCTGTTTCATACACCTCGTACCCGCTTACAAGTTACCACGTATGTAACTTATTTATCCTCGCATGACGGGCCAACGACAGTTGTTATAACACAGGTGTTCTGTTTCATACACCTCGTACCCGCTTACAAGTTACCACGTATGTAACTTATTTATCCACGCATGACGGGCCAACGACAGTTGTTATAACACAGGTGTTCTGTTTCATACACCTCGTACCCGCTTACAAGTTACCACGTATGTAACTTATTTATCCTCGCATGGCGGGGCAACGACAGTTGTTATAACACAGGTGTTCTGTTTCATACACCTCGTACCCGCTTACAAGTTACTACGTATGTAACTTATTTATCCTCGCATAACGGGGCAACGACAGTCGTTATAACACGGATGTTCTGTTCCATACACCTCAAGCCCGCTTACCAGTTACTACGTATGTAACTTATTTATCCTCGCATGGCGGGGCAACGACAGTCGTTATAAAACGGGTGTTAATACACCTCGTGCCCGCTTACGGATTAATACCCACTTAACTTTGTGGGTGATTGTTTTTTCCGTAATACCGACAATTTAAGCCATCGCTCTAACCACTTTGTCATGCAAACGTCATAAATATCTCGTATTGCAAAACAATGCTAAATGCGGTTAATTATTACATGACAAACATGATTGTTCGGTCATTAAGGGTTGTCTGTTACGTCTAATGTCTAGTCTACCAATATATTCTTAGAACGGAAAAATATAACACGGCCATAACCGGTTCGTCTGTATATTATAAATGATGCCAACACCCAAATACAGTGCGCATGTTTCCTTAAAATTTAACACAGCGTAAACGTGCGGCGTCACGACACGAATGGTATAAGTTCCCCGGCGCCGTGACACAGTTTGTTAGCGCCTGCGTCTAGTATAGACATGGACTGAGGCTTGATGCTGCTACCATTGTGGACGTATGTGTCCTTGGGGAAGACACTTAACGACAATTGCTCCAACCCAGTGGTCACTAATTGGTTGTCCAAATTATCATATACAAAAAATATTCACTTAAACTTACATACATGACAACTCAGGCACGATGGAACAGAACACCCGTGTTATAACGACTGTCGTTGCCCCGCCATGCGAGGATAAATAAGTTACATATGTGGTAACTTGTAAGCGGGCACGAGGTGTATGAAACAGAACACCCGTGTTATAACGACTGTCGTTGCCCCGCCATGCGAGGATAAATAAGTTACATATGTGGTAACTTGTAAGCGGGCACGAGGTGTATGAAACAGAACACCCGTGTTATAACGACTATCGTTGGCCCGCCATGCGAGGATAAATAAGTTACACACGTGGTAACTCGTAAGCGGGCACGAGGTGTAGAAAACAGAACACCTGTGTTATAACGACTGTCGTTGCCCCACCATGCGAAGATAATGAAGTTACATACGTGGTAACTTGTAAGCGGGCACGAGGTGTATGAAACAGAACACCCGTGTTATAACGACTGTCGTTGCCCCGCCATGCAAGGATAAATAAGTTACACACGTGGTAACTCGTAAGCGGGCACGAGGTGTAGAAAACAGAACACCTGTGTTATAACGACTGTCGTTGCCCCGCCATGCAAGGATAAACAAGTTACATACGTGGTAACTTGTAAGCGGGCACGAGGTGTATGAAACAGAACACCCGTGTTATAACGACTGTCGTTGCCCCGCCATGCGAGGATAAATAAGTTACACACGTGGTAACTTGTAAGCGGGCACGAGGTGTATGAAACAGAACACCCGTGTTATAACGACTGTTGTTGCCCGCCACGGGAGCAAAAATAAGTTAAACTCGTTTATATATTTCGCGTCTATCATTTGATAAGTGGAACACAAAACAACCCGATCTTTACTGACGTCTAGCGGCAATAAAATAATGCTGACGCCGCAAACTTTTAATAGCTCGTGAGCGACGTCTAGCGGGTAAACTTTTGACATAAAACCAAAGTAAACAAAAACTTTCTTGGTAAACAGCTGAAGGCACTGGAACACGTCTGTTATAACGACGGTCGTTGCTCCGCCACCCGTAGATAAATAAGTCGCACTTATTCAAAGTAAACAGGGTGCTAGTGAAGAGTCTCCCCCCTTTTTTTCTAACCACTAACCCCCTAACCATCAACACCTAACCTGGGGGTTAGTGGTTAATGGTTAGCAAATAAGGTGGGGGGGGGGTGGATTCTTCACTAGCACCAGTAAACAGTTGTAATATTTGGGGCATTTATTAGACGAAGAAGATGGGTCGATTGGCAGGCAAAGTTATTGTGGTGACTGCAGCGGCACAGGGCATTGGAAGAGCTTCCGTGGAAGCGTTTGCCGCCCAGGGTGCTATCGTTTACGCAAGTGATATAAACCTCGAGAAATTGAAAGAAATCGAAAAACCTGGGAGTATTTTCGTTGCGAAATTGGACGTCACGAAAAATGATGATATTTTGGCTTATGCTGTTACTATACCCAAAGTGGATGTTTTGTTCAATGTGGCTGGGTGAGTATTATGGGTGCCTTATGCTCGCTGCCGAGTTGCTGAAGCTATTGCAGTGTATGGGTAAACAGATATTGATTAATGTGATGAATGCAATATACTTTTGCTCTGCTTGTTTGTATAGACACCTAACAGCAGGGTAAAATCTGGGGTGACATTGTTAAAATGCAGTTACACTCATAGTTGTCAAACATAGGGAACTTCATTGAATAATGTGGTGAATGCAATATACTTTGGCTCTGCTTGTTTGTATAGACACCTAACAGCAGGGTAAAATCTGGGGTGACATTGTTAAAATGCAGTTACACTCATTGTTGTCAAACATAGGGAACCTCATTGATTAATGTGGTGAATGCAATATACTTTGGCTCTGCTTGTTTGTATAGACACCTAACAGCAGGGTAAAAGATTTTTAAGCTTAATACTTTGGTGCTAAAACATGTACTGTCACCCCTGATTCAAAATCTAGGGTGACATGTTACCCCAGACACCCCCCGTTTTACGCCTATATTAAGGGAATTAACACAGACACCTATTCTAACACATTGCCTGTTTGTAAAACTTATTATAAATATAGAAAATTGGGTGACATGCCACCCCAGAGACCCCCCATTTTACGCCTATATCTGCAGAATGGTACACCATGGCACAATACTTGACTGTGATGAGGCGTCATGGGATTTATCGATGTCCGTTAACGTTAAGAGCATGTTCTTTATGACCAAGGCTTTCTTACCAAAGATGATTGACGCGAAGTGCGGGAATATTATTAATATGTCGTCCGTGGCTTCTAGCAAGATAGGTGGGTAGCGGAATTGCGCAAAATAGTTCGTCCTTAACCCGGTCTTGACCACTATACATACATGGCCTACTGTAGAACCTCACTTGAACATAATAAAATCCCCCCCTTCCCCCCGGGGTCATTATTGGGTAAGGAGGGTGAATTTTATTATGTACGGGTGAGGTTCCACAGCAAGCCATGTATGTATAGTGGCCAAGGTATGTAACTTGGTCTATATGGTTTGTGGTAAACACCTTTTATAATGGGTTTGTTTCAATGGGTATATACAGGGGGTTTGACTTTGAATGGTATGTAACTTGTGTGTGGTATAAACCCCAGGAATATATTGTTAACTAATGTTATGTATGGTGTAGGCGCGGACACATGTGGGGATAATTAAAGTTGCGCAATACTGGTGAATATTTAAGCTCACAACAAATAAATATAAATAAATATAAAAGTTACAGATATTGTGATAATTGGTTTTATTCTATATGAGTGAGATCTTACAACGTGCCACGCTATACTACCATGGATGTATCACTAATGCCAAGTTGGCCATTATCACACAACTAGTTAATAAGTAATAACGACATATCCACACATTATGCATAGTCTGCATTATACTGACACTACACAATACACTTAACAGCAATGTGCCAAATGATTAACAAAACTATTTTTACAACAAACATTTTGACCAACCAATTAAAACTAACTAACTTAGCAACAAAAACTAAACTAAACTGAAAACATATTCTGTTTATGGGTAAGGTTTCCCTCGAGGGCCTGGGTTTTAGACCTAATTATTTATCCGTTTAAAGAAAATCCATCGCATTACTATTATACATAACTTATAACCTCCGCAGGTGTCCCCTTACGATGTGTATACCAAACCACCAAAGCTGCCATAGTGGGCCTTACAAAGTCAGTAGCGACGGACTTTGCAAGCCAAGGTATCCGATGTAACTGCATACAACCTGGTACCATAGACACACCTTCGCTTAATGATAGAATCAACAATAATCCAAAGCAAGACCCAGTTAAGGTATTATGTGTATAATGTTTCTATGTTTTGAGTGTAAAGGTATTATAGGTCAACTTGAATTAAGAGCTTTTTGTTTAAACAGTTGTTTGTATAAGTTCGGCGATGTGACAAGTTGTATCAAAACCAAACGATACCGGGTTCAATGCCCATCGCTGCTACTACTGTAGGCGTATGTGTCATTGGGCAAGAAACTTAACAACAATTGCCCAACGGTTAGTCGGTTACCAATGGCTTGTCTAAACTGTAAGCAATACATAAAAACAATCACCCACAAAGTTAGATACATGGTAACTCGTAAGCAAACACGAGTTGTATAGAACAGTATATCCGCTTTAAAACGACTATCTTAACACGCCATACAAGGAAAACGTGATCAAATATAATCCATATTAACCGATACATCCACAGGCTCGTTCTATGTTTGAATCTCGAATGCCAGCTGGAAGGTTCGGACGCGCTGATGAAGTCGCTCAACTCGCCGTGTATCTTGCAAGTGATGAGGTATGGGGTGTAGGTTATATAGGGTGGGGTGTTGGGGGTGGGGTTTATGTAAGGGTGATGGTAGTAGAGTCGTTGTTTTTACTTTTGCGAGTTACGATGTTATGTGTGTTATATAAGACTGGATATTTGACTTTTAGTCATTTCTTTAGCTCTGGTTTGTATAGACACCTAACAGCAGGGTAAAATCTATTTCAAGTTTAAAACTGAGTTGCTAACATAATGTCAAACCATTTAAAAGTTGGTGTTACATGTCACTTCTGCACCCCCAACAAAACGACTATACAGTATTTAGCTTTTTAATCAAAGGATTCCCATTATGACATAATAACCACTTATTTTTGCGCAGTCATCATACGTCACTGGAGGCGAACACGTCATAGACGGCGGGTGGTCGTTGGTTTAATGACGTAATAATCAACTTTCTTAATTATTATGCAATAATCTGTATCATTTAACGTCACTCATAGTATTAATCATTTAATAAATATTATGTATAGTATGTTGTGTTTATGTTTGTGACACGGAGGTAATGGGTTCGAGGCTCGTCGCTGCTACCATTGTGGGCGCATGTGTTCTTAGGCAAGACACTTAACAGCAATTACTTCAACCCAGTGGTCACTAAAAAAAACCTAAAAAACAATCACCCACAAAGTAACATACATAGTAACTCGTAACCTGGCACGAGGTGCTAAACCCGTGTGATAACGACTGTCGTTTTCCGGCCACGCGAGGATAAAGTAAGTTACATTACATCCACGATAAAATAAGTTATAGTAGGGTGGGGGAAGACGGGACACCTTTAGCACATAATTTCCAAATATCCTGGGAGTTGTGAGATAACGGTTTTATATTTCTTTAAAAATTCTTTGTTTATAATAAATGGGACGAGAAAATAAAACGAAAAGGTGTCCCATCTTCTCCCGTCCTACTACACATTTAATAATCTTATAAACGGCCCATCTGATGTGAACAAACGTGGTTACCAACGTTTGGTAGCAAAAGTAACAGAACATAAGTTACAATAAGTCGGTTAAATCGAGATTTTGGCGTAACAGCGTTCGGTGATTGTTACGTCATTTACACTTGTTAAAATCGATGATTATTCAATGAATTGATCTTTATGAACAAACAAAGCTATCTACCAGATGCTTGTGACGTCATAAACGTAATATAAAAATCACAATGAACATTATCACGTAGTATTTTGTTGGGGATGATATATTGTATGTATTTATAAGCGTGTAGTTTATATATTTAGTTATCAACGAGAATCGTCCAAAAATATGAGTGCTAGATCAGGGTCAGATTCACGTTACATATAGTAGGGTGGGGTAAGATGGGACACCTTTAGCGCATAATATGCAAATATCCTGATCGTGTTTTTAAACAATTAACAACGATCTATGGGAGTCGGAAGGAGAAGGTTTTATAATTCTTTAAATGATCTTGTTTTCTACCTAATGGGACAAGAAAATAGAATGAAAGAGTGTCCCATCTTCCCCCACCCTATAAAACATCACAGCTTATTATTATACGTAGTTATAATTTGACTAATGCTTCTCAACCCGGTTAACTTTAGTTAATCATTAACATATAGAATATACGAACACGTGTTCAAGAACAAAGAGAGGGAGTAAACTACATTACAGCGGTAGTTAAACAAGTTCGACGCAAAACTCTTTAGTATTATTCATAACTATTATCTCTTCGTATACGGTAGCTATAGGACTAAATTAATTAAAACAGCGAAGAGAAAGAAATTACCAGCAAAACGACAGTCGTTAAAACAACGAAAAGAATCCGCTGCAAAAATGACGGAGGACAATAACGTCGAAGTACCCAGGCTGGGAATCGAACCCGAAGCCTTCAGACTTGCCGCTGCTAACATGGTTGATTACGTCATCAAGTATTATTGTGACGTAGACAAGCGACAAACATTTTCAGATGTTAAGCCAGGTAGGTGCTATATATGAAGGTAAGTGGTAACGTAATCATGTATATGACGTCACAAAACCATAAATGACGTCATGCGTTTTGTACGTCATAACCATGCGCAGTTACAGAAACACATTTATAAGCCACGACAATTATCCTCCAACTTATACACTTGCATGACCCATGGTATGTAGGTGTGTTATTATATGCTTGTACGTAAAGTTAACAATTTAACTTTTATAACGTTCATTCGCATTAGGTGTTATTGTAACTCCCCCCAACGGGATTCGAACCCTAACACTCCTCCACCACAGGTTTCATGCGAGCGTTGCTACCCGAGTCACCCCCAGATCGCCCCGAATCGTGGCAGGAAGTATTTAGCGACATCGAGCGGATAGTAATGGACGGGATGACACATTGGCAATCACCCGGGTTTTTCTCGTATTACCCATCGTCTGCTAGTTATCCCAGCATGCTGGCAGATATGCTGTGCAGCGGAGTGCCGTGTATTGGCTTTTCATGGGTATGGTGAATAACTATATGGCTGGTTCAAATATATTTATCTCTTCGAATACAATAGCGAAGTTCAAAATAATTAAAACAACGACGAAAAGAAAATTAGCAGCAAAACTACAGTTGTTAAAATACGCTACGAGTTAAAACTACTTGAGTAAAAGCGTAAAATAAAGTGTGGTTGCTACATCCAATTCACTTATAGTACGATGGGGTGAAATGGGACACTTTTTATCCTATTTTCCCGTCCCGTTTGTTAGTAAACAATTAACATTCAAAGAATTATAAACCGTATTCTTACGACTCCCATAGACCGTTGTTAATTGTCTAAAACACGATCAGTAAATTTTGATATTATGTGTTAATTTGTACCTTCTTTTCCCGCCCTATTATCTTTTCGAATATAACAGCTTCACCCACTAACCCATCTAACCACAGGCGTCGTCACCATCGTGTACAGAACTTGAAACAGTGATGATGGATTGGTTGGGAAAGGCCATCGGGTTGCCTGAATGTTTCATACATGGTGGTCATGGACCAGGGGGTGGCGTTATTCAAGGTTTGTATGTAACCTGGGGAGTGGGGTAATGGGTTCTAGATGGTAGCACCCTGGGTGTTGGGGTAATAAACCTACATCCCAGGTCTCAGGTGTGCCTCACTAAAGACCTCACCCTTATAGAACACAATCTATATTATTAAGTGTCTATAAACTGCCTCAGTGGGGACCGGATTGGGTTGGTAGACCTACTTCCCAAGTTTTAGGTGTGCCTCGCCATTATTAAGTATTGGTAATCTATTTCATGAAGTACAAACGGTACATGACCTACGCCCTACAGAAAGAATCGAATAATTGCGGTAATGAGTCAATTATGGCATAGGTCCAAAAAATTACCCTTCATCATATTTCCAATTTTTTTCTTTCCAAAATATACAAAACACGTTGAACTAAAAGTATAAAGTTTTCCGTATCACTACTTTAAACTAGACACCACAATACATATGTAACGATACAACCCCCCCTCCAGGCACGGCAAGCGAGGCGACGCTAGTTGCCCTTATTGCTGCTAGAAGCAAGACGATTCGTCGAGAGCTATCACGTGATCCTAACCAACGCACACACGATATAGTTGGCCGCATGGTGGCGTACACGTCACAATGTAGTCATTCAAGCGTGGAACGAGCAGGTTTGTTACGTCATATATATACCCAGTGGTCACTTGTGGACACGAGGTGTAGGAAACAGAACACTCGTGTTATGTGTCGTTGCCCGCCACGCAAGGATTGATAACCTAATTCATTCACAGTTTAAACCCAACAATACATATCATACAGGGTTATTATCATTGGTGGAAGTACGGAGGCTACCTGTTAAAGACGACGGTGCGCTGGAGGGTGGGGTGTTAAAGGAAGCTGTGTTAGAGGATAGAAAAGCTGGCAGGATACCAATGTTTGTAAGTGATGACGTAATGTGCGGTGACGTGGTATGTGATGGCGTATTGTGTGGTGACGTAGTATGTGATGACGTAATGTGTGGTGACGTAGTATGTGATGGCGTATTGTGGGACAGCGTATTATGTGTGATGACGTAAGAAATAAGCTTCATTCTTACGTCACAGGTATGCGTCACAATAGGAACTACGTCATGTTGTACCTTCGACGATCTGGAGGGGATTGGGAAAACATGTGAGTTTGTATGGTTGTACCGTAGCGTGTTTTAACGAGCGTCGTTTTGTTGGTAATTCCCTTCTCTTAGTTGTTTTAATTAAGTTGATTTTTGCTTTCATGTTCAAACGAATATATTATATTAGGTGAGACAGAAGACATCTGGTGCCACGTTGACGCCGCATACGCGGGAGCCGCCTTGGTTTGCCCGGAGTTTAGGTTCATATGTAAAGGCATAGAGGTGGGTGTGGTATATACATATATAGAGAGAAGTAGTGTGGGGTAAGATAAATTCCGTTAGCACATAATATCACACATTTCGTGATCGTCTTTTTAACAATTAATATTTTTGAGCGGTGAGGATACGGTTATATAATTCTGTAAATATTATTTTGCGGGTTTTCCAATACCTTTATTTCGCCTCTTGTTTTTCACACCAGCAAATAAAATATTCCTATAACTCATTAAGGTAACGATTATATTTCATCTTATTTTGACAGAGAGCCACCTCGTTCAACTTTAACCCTCATAAATGGCTGATGGTACAGTTTGATTGTTCAGCTATGTGGTAAGCTCTTGTGCGTCGTCTAGCGGTTGAAAAATATATCAATGTGCAACTACGATTGACAGCTAACGTTAGATTGGCAACTAACGTTCGATTGACAGCTAATATTTGATTGACAGCTAACTTTTGATTGACAGGGTGAGAGACAGCACCGATCTCATCAACTCAGCCGAAGTCAACCCACTTTATCTACGTCATAATACTGAGAGCGCCACCATCGATTACAGGGTGACGTAATGTGATGACGTATGTTTTGATGACGTAAATAAATCTAAGTGCATGAGGTGTATGAAACAGAACACCCGTGTTATAACGACTTTCGTTGTCACGCCCGAATAAACAAATTACATTCAAATATTCCAACAACCCCAATTCCGATTACAGCATTGGCAGATTCCTCTCGGGCGCCGCTTCCGTTCATTAAAGTTATGGTTCGTCCTCCGCATGGTGGGAGTGGAGGGCCTTAGATCCCATATACGAAGGGGAGTTAGGGAAGCCAAACATTTGGAGGAGCTTGTTAGATGCGATGGAAAATTTGAAGTTTTATTCCCCGTCATACTTGGCTTGGTTTGTATTAAGTTGAAACGACCCGGGAGCAAACTGGAGGTAAGATAATACAACTGTGGCATGGGGGGTGGTAGCCATTTTGTAGGTTTGGGTAAGACGGTCCATGTTTTTATTCCCCTTTATCGTCCCATTTGGTAATAAACAAAGAATATTTACAGAAATATAACCTTATCCTTACGACTCTGAAAGAGCGTTGTTGATTGGTAAAAACACGATTTTGAAAGACGGGGTATTATGTGCTAACAGTAGGCTATCCACTGTACACAATATGCAATAGCTTACAGCATGAGTGTGGGCATAGGAGTGGCAACTATAATTAACAACTTATAAATCTTCAGGATGAAAACGACTTAAACGAGAGGTTATACGACAAGATCCACGAAGACAGACGTATTTTCATTGTACCAGCTACATTAAACGGGGTGTATTTTATCAGAATATGCACTGGTTCAACGCATTGTAGCATTGAACAGGTAATATATATTTTTTGCTATGAGAAAACCCTTTATGTGGTCATGCGTGTAAGATAAAGTTACTTTGCAAGCTATTTCTATATTGAATTCTACGCGTATATTTGGTTTAAATCATCGAAATTCGGGGGCTCTATTCTAAACTGTATGGGCGAGGTTCTACAGCAAGGCCCGCTTTAAGATTTAGTCCAGAATTATCTCATTACCCCAGCAGTTGGGTGTTAAAAACTGTATATTTTCTGAATAGCAGATATGTATTCTATGATAAATAACTAAACACATTATATACACAGGTTAACAAATGCTGGCAAGTCATAACAGAAATGGCGGGACAATTATGATCACGTGATGCCGAGTATTGTGACGCATATCAACTATTGTTACGAAATAAACAGCTTCACATTTGTACATAAACATGGTTTTTTTCCAAGAAACTGCTAAAACAAAAATCAACTAATGATGCACTAAAGATGTAGTTTGCATGCCATATGTATTTAGTAGCACTTGGTGTATTATGTTACGATGCAACGAGAATCGTCAAAACAATATGAGTGTTAGATCAGGGCCAAATTCACGGAACATGATAATCACCCACAAAGTAACATACATGGTAACTCGTAAGCTGGCAAGAGGTGTTAAACCCGTGTGATAACGACTGTCGATTTTCGGCCACGCAAGGATAACGCGAGTTACACATACATACAACATATATCATAGTTACAATAAACATATTTGGCGCAAGTTGTTTATAGGTAATTACAAAACTATATATTTAGTAACTCAAGAGCCACTGTCGTTGCCCCGCCATGTGAGGATAAATAAGTTACATACACGGTAACTTGTAAGCGGGCACGAGGTGTATGATACAGAACACCCGTGTTAATAACGACTGTCGTTGCCCGCTATGCGAGGATAAATAAGTTACGATCATTCATTCTTAAAATATCGAAAACAGTTAAGGCCAAAACGTCACAATGTAGCTTCTGTGACGTCAGCAATTATCGTTCCACCTGCCAAGCTATTATTACGTCACAATAGTCGCGGTGGTCGCTATACACGAATGTCAATCAACACACGCTGTGTTGAAGATGCGAAAAGCGACAACTTGAAAGTTATTTTTATTTAAGTAGTTTTTACCAGTAACGTATTTTAACGACTGACGTTTAGCTGCTAATTCCCTTCTCTTCGTTGTTTTAATTAGTTCAGTCTTCGCTATCGCATCCGAAGAAATTAATAAAAAAAAAACATAATTTAAAACAACTTAAATACCAAACTAAAATGCCAGAAAATCGGAATTTATGAAATATTGCAAAAATATTTGCAAAAAGCGAATAACAAGATTAAAATATTTTTCAACATAATCGACGATTATGATACGCTATTATGACGTCATTTTCCGGTCAATTCTTGTGGGACGCGGAGTTAACGCAGTATGACGTTACAGTGCGAGTTACTTGTCATAATA
Organism: Ciona robusta; assembly: GCF_009617815.1. Taxonomy (NCBI): domain Eukaryota; kingdom Metazoa; phylum Chordata; class Ascidiacea; order Phlebobranchia; family Cionidae; genus Ciona; species Ciona robusta. The sequence continues at coordinate 4,631,073 of NC_143240.1, read as the reverse complement.
CGTCATCGATTATGCAAAAAAATACCAAAAATTATGACAATCGTTTTTCGAAAAAATCAAAAAAAATTCTCACGGTTATGACGCAACACTTGTGCTTGTGACGTCATGAGAACGGTGGTGTTCGAGTGGCTTCAAGAAGGTTTATCAGTGACGTAACAATCAAATACAATCAACCAATTAAAGCTTAATCCGTTAACGTATTTGCATTGGGTGCAAATATTTTCGTGGATATTTTGAAATCACATTTCTTTAAATAAAATGAAACACTTGAATAAATAAATATCATTCATTGTTGGTATTCAAATTGAAAGTTGTTTTCGAGTGTTTAAATATTGTCAAATTTAAAATGTTTAAAAAACATTGAAACAGATATAGTTACAAAAACATCTAAACGATTTTAACTTTTTAAGATTTTCTTTGAAAGTTTTTGTTACGATTTAAAATAGAACGCGTCGATTAACAATCCCTGTTATGACGTATTATGACGTATGTATTAAACTTCAAGAAAGCGATATATCGGATATGACGTCACAATCCCGATAGTTATCTAATATATCCGCATTATGACATCACAAGCATCCGATACTTATGAATGAACATCGTGTGAAAATTTTGATTATCTTACAATTTCACGCTTGATTGAGCTGATGTGACGTAATAACTGATGATGTGACGTAATAGAGAAGCATTGTACTTAAGAATTATCGGATTACTCGAATACGCGAGAAACTTAAAGAAAATTTCAAGTTTCAATATATGAAATTGTATTTTACTAATCATAACCCAAATATAAATCATAACTCAAAAAAAGTTTGTTTTTTTAATAGTACAAGTTCATGGTATCACAACAAATGGGATTCATTTGTAATTTTGCCTATACTTTTGTTTTAAGTGTCTCAATTTCCCCATATATACCGTATTACCCCGACATCGTGTGCACCGAGCAAGGTTAGTTGTTGCGACTTGTTGGGGATTATTCGCTTAATTGAACTAATCCCCGGTTAGAAGAAGGCTTGCCGCCATTTATCGCGGCCTTCGCGATGTTTTGATCATTGTTACGTCATAACTATGGAGGGTACGTCATACGGGAGAGATACGTCACAGTGGAAAGTGACGTCACGAGCTGATGACGTCAGAGAAGCGATGTTTGCGACGCCGAAGAAAAGTAAGACGCCATAATAGTTATTGATTGATTGTTTTAATTAACTTTTAAACGTTTTAACTTTTATGACGTCATGTATTTAACTTTTATGACGTCACATATACGGTGTATTTTTAACTTTAACGACCTTAACAACTTTTAAACTGCAAAAAATACGATGATGATGGACATCTAATAATCGCGTTTAATTTAACATATGTAACGAAAAATAGTTTTTATAAAACGGATATGATCTCACAGCAAAATATGTCTGCATTTATAAGTCAAAGATAAAATGAATGTAACTTGTAATAAATTCCGCGAATCTGACCCTGGTCTGGTGTTCATAGAGTTGAACGATTCTTGTGTAAAAAAATACATTAAAATTTTGGTGCTAAGGAGGAAAACGTAACAGAAAATCAAGTCCAAACCCATTGTTCAATAAAAAAGAGATTTTGACCAAACGGCATCGTCAGTCTCTTATTTAAGTATAATATTACCATAGTAACGAACATAACGTTCCACCTTCACACAGGTCGTATCCTCAACATCTTATGCCGTGTATGCGGCGATCGTAGTTCGGGCAAACATTATGGTGTATACGCATGCGATGGCTGTAGCGGGTTCTTTAAGAGAAGTATTAGGAGGAACCGGAAGTATGTTTGTAAGGTAAGAGTGGGCGGTGTGACGTCATAGTGGATTGGGGTAAAATAGGCACCGTTAGCATATTTTCTAACTTACGAGTTACCACGTATGTAACTTGTTTATCCTCGCATGGCGGGGCAACGACGGTCGTTATAACACGGGTGTTCTGATTCATATACCCTGTGACCGCTTACTATAGTTACCATGTATGTAACTTATTTAACCTCGCATGGCGGGGGAATTTGGACAACTCATTAGTGACCACTGGGTTAGAGTAACTGCCGCTAGATGTCTTGCACAAGAAAACACAATGGTAGTGGTAAATAGATATACAACTGATATCTATGTTCTTTAAGTAGCAGGGCCTAGCCTCGAACCCAAAGACTCGAACTACAAAAACTAGTTAATAATTTAGATTAATTACTGAAACAACTATCATTCCAGGGTTCAAGTAAAGGTGACTGCAAGGTCGACAAGGCGCATAGGAACCAATGTAGAGCGTGCAGGCTGGCCAAGTGTTTGAGGGTCGATATGAAGGAAGAAGCGGTGCAGGTAATATGGCGGTATACTGTTTCTATAATATGTTATGTATTTATTTGTGACTAGCCATGAAGAGATTCAATTGCAGTGGGGTCTAGATGGTAGCACCCTGGGTGTTGGGGTAATAGACCTGCATCCCAGGTCTCAGGTGTGCCTCACTGAAGACCTCACCCTTATAGAATCTATATTGTTGGGTGTATTGTTTATGTAAACTGTTTAAATATCTAATTTCTGGTATTACAGCACGAACGCGGACCCCGCGCCTCCCACAACTTTGAGCGAATATCGGCGGGGTTTCGAGCTTTGGATTCCGGCGGGCAACGCCAAGAAACCCCGATGTCAAGCTCGCCGTTTAGTGACAACAGACCGCATGATATAAGTGGGAGAGAGGCGAGTAAGAAATTGGCGCAAAGTGAGTGCTATCAAACTATTTGCTATTACAAATATACGTCATAAACATACGACATCTTAGCCTACTACGTCACGGATAATTTTTGTCCTAATACGTCACAATATTAATACGGTGTACAAATGTTCTATCCTTTATGATGTAATAATATATTACTATGACATCACACTAATAACAGGCTGCTTAATATCTTACGTCACATAATGATACAAGATGTAATAATACGCGTCTTATATGACGTCACACAACATATTCAGCTTAGCGGGCTAATCTATATAAATTAAAATATTAAATTAACTACGTCATACGTTCTACGTCATTCATTCTACGTCATTCATTTTACGTCATACGTCATACGTCATAACTTGTGGTACGTTCTACGTCATACGTTCTACGTCATACGTTCTACGTCATACGTTCTACGTCATACGTTCTACGTCATACGTTCTACGTCATACGTTCTACGTCATACGTTCTACGTCATACGTTCTACGTCATACGTTCTACGTCATACGTTCTACGTCATACGTTCTACGTCATACGTTCTACGTCATACGTTCTACGTCATACGTTCTACGTCATACGTTCTACGTCATACGTTCTACGTCATACGTTCTACGTCATACGTTCTACGTCATACGTTCTACGTCATACGTCATATCCTATACCTTAATTGTTCTATACATCATAATCCCAACCATAAGCTACATAATCACTCAAAGATAACTAAACAGCAATCCTAAACACTTGCTAACCTAACAACATATAAATTGCAAATACAGTAACAACAACAAAATAATTACAATTCTAACAACAATAACATTAATAACATAACTTGGTGCAAGCCCGAAGTACACCAACCAACTAAAATTGTCATTTTATATTTCCCACATAATGCACAACATTCCTGATAACGGTAATCCCTACTTACCCCCTTACCCACTAACCCACCAACTGTTTTAATTTTTACCCCCATATAACCCTAGCCCCACTTTTCAGACACCCTATATAACCCCTAGCCCCACTTTTACAGACCCTCTACCTTCTATACCACGCATGGCATCCCCAGACACAACAACGTTAATACCTGGAGACACTTCCCCTGCCACGTCATACTTGGGGACTTTCCCGGCTCCGATAATGGCTCCTACGTCATCAATTCGAACTGCAGGTGAGCTGAGTAAGATTATGAGTTTTCATTTTTGGTATATTTTTTTATAGGAGCTTCAGTAACTGTGACAGCTAGTTTTACCAAATGCCAACAAAACAATAACCTTGAATTGGTTGCACCACTTTTTCACAGGTGTTTAAATAAGTTATCACACACATTATAACCCGACAGACGAAGCATCTTTACGTCACACAAACCCATACAATTGGTTCGAAGCTCGCCACCGCCACCATGCGGCCATGTACAACACAGATCGACAACCGCTAGTACCACCGTTTCACCCGATGCTAACCAGGTGAGGTTCTTAAATCAGTATTTTAAGTAATAATAAAATAATTAAGAAAAGGCGTCGCTGCTAAACCGATATTAATACGCAAATTGTGTTCATTCCTGTGAATATTTTACGTCATGCTACTTACGTCATGTTGATAACGTCATCACTAATGACGTATCCTCCTCCCCAGCCCACCATTCAGCCCTCTAATGCATCCATTCCTGAGTGCTTATTTTGGCGCCACTCTTTGTGACGTAGCACACAAGTCGCTTCGAACAATCAAACAATGGATGACGTCATGCCCTCCATTCAACGAGATGGACGTCACAAACAGGGTAAGTGACGTCACACTTTTTTTTCATTTTTTAAGATCATTTTTTTTCCAGATCCAGTTTTCTGAGAAGTATATGTTTTATAAAATAAAAAACAATTGTTCCAAATTTGGTAAAACTGACGACATTGTTCATTGATGACGTCATAAACATAACCGTGACGTCCTATATTACGTAGATGGAGCTATTGAGACACAATTGGCAAATATTGATGGTTCTAGAACTCAGCAGATGGCCGATAACCGCTGATTATGGAATGTTACAACAATGCGCATTGTTTAACAAAAGCTTCGATAATAATGGTGGGTAGTGTGACGTCATAAAGCATTTTTTAATGTATGACGTCATCACTATTTTGTAAAACAGAAAATCAGTCGAACCTCAACGAAACGGAACCGGCACATAGCGCCATCGTGCGGGTGTACGAATTAATAATAAATTCATCATCGATAAAGTTGGACGAGATTGAACGAAACTTTGTTTATAGTGTGGCTATGCTGGGTGAGCGGTGTTATATGTGTTATAACGCGACAGTGGATATGAGGTGCTCTATGTGGGTGAGGTCAATTCAACACGCTATCTCTATCTATGATATATTTTAGGGGGGCATAGCTACGCGTAAAATAAATGAAAAAGCATTGGTTAAAGCCGTGTATAAAAAGTAGGCCGTGATGTATAAGGATAAAATTTGGTTAAAAGGTGCGGCTGTTGAACACTATAAGAAGCAACACACAGTGGGTTGCAATGTTATCGTAACTTGTGGGAAATATCGAGGAAATAATGTTATTTTATGTGTTATGTTATCAATACCACGTTTATGCAAAACAGAAGGTTCGAACCAAACGTACAACGATGAGAAGACCCGAGTACGTACCGCGTTCGAAACTTACCTCAGGTTGAAGTATCACGACGCCATGGAACTTATTGAAAGGTGGGTTGGGTGGCACCATGGTGTGTGGGTGTCTCTTGTACTACCTGGTGGAAATAACATAATATAAATTTCATCAGTTTAATTAAAAAAACGAAGAAATGTTAACAGCAAAACAACAATCGTTAAAACAAGCTACGGGTAAAAACTTGTAAAAAATGTCAAATAAAAGCGTGCCTGCTAAACCTGATAAACATGAATTAATTACACTATAGGAAAACATAACGTTCACACAACGCATATATAGCTTACTTCATGAAATCCCGATTCCAAATTTGCCCAAATTTTAACAACCATTCACGTTTTATTTATCTTTGATTGCACGTGATATGTATTTATGACGTCACACGCCCAACTTAAACATTCTTAACCAATCTGTCAAAAAAATCTTTTTTTTATTTTTTTGAAAAATGTGATTTTATTTTTAAATTCTAGGAGAGCTTCGTTATTACGGCTGGCACTGTCTGACGTCAAAGCTGATGACGTCATGAGCATATTCTTTCGAAGACTGGGCACTACAGCGGATTCACTTATACAAAATGATATATAACAGGCGTTTAATCTCATAAACGAAGTAAATATATTATTTATAAATTCACGTATGTGTAAATACGAGGCTCCGCTGCGCCCACCGGCGGTTCTGGGATTTTCATATTTTCAGGATGCGCCTTTGTAAAGCATAAAGGTGGCTGTACACAGTACCCACAAATCGTCCGTTTTATCTGTTTTGTCCGGATTTCGCTGCCGCATGCGGAACTCGGTGATGGGTTTGCATACATCTTCGCAAGCAGAATACTGTGTACAGCCACCTTAACCCTCACAACATTGCCGCGATTAAATGTAACTCGCTTTACCTTTGTGTACACTGTGCACGTCACATCCTGTATACGTCACACACACCTACGTCATACACTCATTGTGCTGCAAGAACAAAACTTTTTTTAAAAATATTATTTTTCTTCAAATTCGAAGTTTTCTAATCTTATATACACTGTTAATACGCCACACTGTATATCGCTTATTCACTGTTCTAAACTACTAAACAACAACTGTAATATTATTTCCCACGCAACAACGTGTATAGCTCCTTCCTGTAAAGTAGCAAGTTACAACAGAGCTCAAAAAACGCGAGGCGCCGGTTGAAAAAGCGCCTCTGTGACGTCACAGTGCTTTGCAGCTTCCACGAGGCGCGCTTTAATTATGACGTCATAGTTGTAGTAAATAAGTTTAATAGGGCAGTTTCGAGTGATTTTTAGCGAAATTTGACATTTTTAAGAAAAAAAGCATGGATATTGATATTTACACAAAAAATTCAAGTTTTTAATTTTGTGAAATTTTTCCAAAATATTAAACTTGATGGAAAATGTCTTTGAATACATTCCACTGATGATGTTTATTGTCGTTGTAGTTGATCCTTTAGAGCCATAATGCTCTTCCGTTGTTCCTCAGGTAACATGGTGATTTGTTGGGGGGTGAGTTGGAGAACTTGCATTATTAACGCGGCCTGTAATATGGGGGGGGGGTTAGATGTTTGTTACAAAGAAACACAGAGTAATCGAACTGACAGCATTTTTAAATTTGCACAAAAACCTCATGATCTATGTTTACCGACATGCGTGTGTACAAGGTCAAACCCATATAAAATAACACACAGTTGAACAAAAGACCAAAATGTGAATCACGAGGGGTAATTTTGTAACATTTTATCGATTCAATTAATTTTTTTTTGTTCTTCTCCTGAATCTATAGCTTTAGCCTTTCACACATTGACACATACACCTCATTCCCCCCAAACATTGACACATACACCTCATTCCCCAAACATTGACACATACACCTCATTCCCCCCAAACATTGACACATACACCTCATTCCCCCCAAACATTGACACATACACCTCATTCCCCCAAACATTGACACATACACCTCATTCCCCCCAAACATTGACACATACACCTCATTCCACCCAAACATTGACACATACACCTCATTCCCCCCAAACATTGACATATACACCTCATTCCCCCCAAACATTGACACATACACCTCATTCCCCCAAACATTGACACATACACCTCATTCCCCCCAAACATTGACATATACACCTCATTCCCCCCAAACATTGACACATACACCTCATTCCCCCCAAACATTGACATATACACCTCATTCCCCCCAAACACACAAACACCTCATGCTCATTACCGCACATGGTGTTCCTGCTAATTTAAAGGATCTAATATTATCCTATATCCATTAAATCAGCAATACAAAGGGCACAAAATGATGACCATGTATGTAATATAATGTCATATTAGACACATATAAAGGCCATATGCATACACATATACTATATAACATCTACTTTTCATACAGTGAGATGGGGTAAGATGGGACACCTTTTTATTCAATTTTATCATCCCATTTGGTAGTAAACAAAGAACATTCAATGAAATATAAAACCGTATCCTCACGACTCCCGTATATCGTTATTAATTGTTTAAAACACGATCAGGATATTTAGATAATATGTGCTAAAGGTGTCCCATATTACCCCACAATACTATATATTCCCCCCAACCCACCTTTTCATGGTCTTGCTCCGATGTGGGTTCATCCATCGCGTTACGTTGGGGTCCCCTACGTGGGTCCGATGATCCATCACCCCCCCTCAACATCGGAGGTCTCCCCCCCATTATTGGGGGTCCTCCCCGGTCCATTGAAGAACGACCTGGGGGAATAACCAAATGTGAAAAGATTCAAAATTTAATTTTAGCAAAAAGACATGGTAATAAACATAAAAACACACAAGTGACACGATAGCCACATACCTCTATCCATTGGTGGACCACGATCCATGGGCGGCCCACCTCGCCCCATATTTTGTTCCATCATGCCCCGATCCATTGGAGGTCCACGGTCCATAGGGGGCCGATCCATTGGGCCCCGGTCCATTGCCCCTCGTTCCATTGGCCCCCTGTCCATTGGGGGTCTATCCATGGGTGTACGCTCCATAGGGGGCCCCCTACCCCTACCCATCCCCCCACCTCTTTCCATTGATTCGCGATCTTGGTAGTTTGGGTCCAGGTTACGATCTGTAGAGAAATAATGATAATGGAGATATAAATATATAATAATAATCATTGGTGAACACAATGTACAATTATTCTAATTTATATGGATAAGGAGCATTTTCAAGCCCCCAAACCCTGTTAAACCCCCATTTTTAAGTAGGCCATGGAACAACCAAGAACTGTCAATCCCTTTTCCTTTGCCCGCTCATATTACATGAAATGTGATGATGATGCAACAAAACAACCTTTATTACAAAGTCACCCTTATATGCCTATGCGCCCACATATGTGTGTGGTGGCGATACAAAATATATAAAATATAAGTTCATGCCAACCATGTTTACATATATATAATATATATATGTATAGTGGTGTGGGGAAGATGGGATAGCTTTAGCACATAATATCCAAATATCTTGATCGTGTTTTAAACAATTAACAACGGCCTATGGGAGTCGTGAGGATACAGTTTTATATTTCATTAAATGTTCTTTGTTTACTACCAAATGGGACAGGAAAATAAAATGAAAAGGTGTCCCATCTTTCCCCACCCTACTGTAGAATATGGTACCATGGTGATTCCTACCCCAAACATCCATATATATATATATATAGTAGCCTATTGTATATTTGTATATATATTCACTACAGTTACATATATACAACAACAATTTGGGAAAAATTTAATTGACATTCAGTTCATTTTTTTTGACTTGAAATAAAATAATTCATTGAAACATTGACTGTAAATGTTTACAAGTCAAAAAAATGAACTGAATATCAATTAAATTTTTCCCAAATTGTTGTTGTATACACACTATAGTTACATTACCTCTCCCGAATCGATCGGGACTACCAGGACGTTGATCCATATGTGGTGGTGGTCGATGATGCATGTCAGTCATGTGATCACCCCTCTCCATGTTGCGACCCACACGATGGGGCCCTCCACCCATCATGTGACTATTTATATTATTTCTATTCAAAGTTATGTTATTTTTATGGGGATTTATTATACGATAACATGATATCTATGTTGTTAGTAACGAAGAACAATTAGTTTAATTGATTCATTATAATATATCAATTATTTATTGTAAATATTTTAATAAAATATTGTAATTAATTAAAATAATAACTGATTATTGTTTTGCGGAATAATCGACTTTGATGTTAATTAATTAATTAATCAACAAAATTAGGATGCAAATAATAAAAAAAAATTGTTCAATATATATATATATGCTGTTATGCTTGCATTGAAACTAAGCAGAAACCCATGTTATATCAACTATATAATAATTAAACCAAAGATTAAACTAATTACCCACCTGTCCATATGTTCCATGGGTTCACGATCACGCATCATTCTCTCATCAGGGAAACCACCTAACCCCGGTAATGGACCCCCGTTCTGTCGAGAATCCTGGGATTGAGGGTTGTTAATGTAGCAATGTTTTACCTTGTTTAGTTTAGGATTTTATGGATTTAGAAGTTAAAGGTGTCCTGTTTTAAACGCTTTGTGCCCACTTACGAGTTACCACATGTTTAACTTTGTGGGTGATTGTTTTTTCTGTATTGCTGATAATTTCAACATCCCATTAGTGACCACTGCGTTTAGGAAATTGCTGTTAAGTGTCTTGCTCTGGAACACATACACCACGACGATAGCACCCTGGGTGTTGGGGTATTAGACCTACACCCCAGGTCCCATAGCATGCCTAACCCCAACCCCCACCCATATACAACCAACCTCGCTTACCATTTCTGGCCTTGGTTTATCATTAGATGGAATAAGAGGTTGAACGGGTGTTTGGCGATGCAGCATCTTCATAGCTATCTCGGGATCTACTATTCTCATAACAACTTGTGCTTGTAACAACGCGTACGCAAGTTGTGGGTTTTGTAGCAGCATGTTGCGGGCTTCAACAGGGTTGTTTTGAATGCATTGCTGGAGATATGAGAATATTTAGTTGGTGGTATCCTAGTTTAGTGACTGTGATAAACTGAAATGGTATTTTAAAGCAACATAAATGAATAAAAGAAACAAAAACATGATTAAACCTCGATGTACAGTCAGTAGCATTTTAACCATGCCCAGAACCCTCATATAGCTTTACAGACATCCATATACACCCACCCCCCACACCACCCACAACTCCCATATACCTTCATTTGTTTCATTAGTTCAAACATTTGTTCAGGTGGTAAACTCGCTACAGCTTTACTGATGGCTTCAGGGGCGTCTTGTGGCGAGGTAGCGTCTCCGTAATCTGATTCCACCGGGGGAGCCATGGAGCGAAGGTTGTTGAATTCATCCTGTTATAAATTAAATAAATAAATATATGATCTATGGGTGAGGTCTTTGTCAAGAGATTTAGGCCAAAGACGCCCCATTACCCTTTACACGTGGTGGCGTGGGGTATGACTCGGATTACTTTTGCTTCACCATCAAAAGGTATTGACAAATACTATGCAAACCGAAACCATGTAACAAATAATTTTGAATTTTAATCTTAAAAAAGTGATTTTAGAATATTAGGCTTGACAGCAACAACATTGATTAACCTTTATTCTAAAGATACAGCCTTATTTAATAAACCACTTTCACACAAAATCCACAGTAGCTTATCCCCACACTTTTATCCTGTAGATATAACAATATATATTAAAACCACACACAAGACCTGCACGTTTCTGTTTCTTTCACTTGTAGCGTGATCCACTCGTAACGGACGACCGTGTAATTCCCTCCCATTAAGATTTCTCATCGAACTTAACGCGGTTTCTTTATCTTGGTACTCCGCAAATCCATAACCTTTCGGTTTTCCTGATTCGCGGTCGAACACAAGTCTGTGGTGAAACACAGTGTGATGGAATTAATAAAATATGATTAGCATTTTGGGGGAACCCGTGTGCTTTGCCAATGTCCATTTATGGTTGTCAAACATATGGAGTAAATTATGTTATTTAACTAATTGTGACTCTTGTTCATAGTAACAGTTTATTTAATCATATTTTCTCTATGACCTCACATATATAGATACATATTATTGGCTTACACCCTGTGCTCACTTACAAGTTATGTATGTTATTTTATGGTGATTGTTTTTATGTGTGGCCGACAATTTGAATACCCTATTAGTGACCACTGGGTTGGAGCAATTACTGTTAAGTGTCTTTCCCAAGGACACATACGGCCACAATTGCCCAGGTTTTGTAAAGATTTGTTGTCAATACTGATAAAGTATATATGTATGCAGAACCCTGGTAACCACCAACTTATTAAACGAACCTGAAACTGATAACATTTCCAACTTCATTAAAAATATCTTTCAATTGTTCCTCCGTTGCCTCGTATGGTATGTTGCCAACTGTAAGAGTAATATTCGGTAAAGTTGGTCGTTTATAATTTTGTGGGTGGGAACTTGAGTGACTTATCAATGGTTAGGTTTATAAACATACGCCAAAACGGTGAACGATCCCCCATAACGGGGTAATGGGCCAATCCTGCCCTAAATCCTAGGACCCGTGCCTACACTGCGGGACCTCACCCAAAATGAACATAATCTCTGCCCCCTAACTATCAACCTCTAACACTCCCCACCAGCCAAACATTTAACGTACTGAAGAATTCTTCACTCGTGCCACCAAAACATATATATACCACAACCACACATTACTTACCGAATACAGAACGGATAGATCTTTCGTAGTCCACCGGGTCTCTATCTCGCATATTCATTTTAACAACAAACTAAACACTGAAAATAATTTGTAAACAAGTTAAATCACAACATGGTATATAACTTTAACGTTACAGTTTGTATGCCAATATTACAAACATATGTTTTGTTACGCAAAATATTATGTAAAAGTAAAAACACGCGTTAAAAATACACGCAACACCAGCGACATCTAGCGGATACAAAATATCAGAATTAATATATTGCGATAATTAATAGTTTCCTGGACATATGTCAATAGTTTGTGATAAGACTAATGTTTACACAACGTGTAATCGACAGCAGAGTGGCGCAGCGGAAGCGTGCTGGGCCCATAACCCAGAGGTCGATGGATCGAAACCATCCTCTGCTACTTTTACCTTCTTCTCCATCCACGCGAAGGTAAAGAATATACATTCGTTTATTTCCCCGCTCAAAAACTACAACGTTGTAGTCTCAATGTACCTTTCAGTGCTGTGTGTTTTACTTTGCCAATTCAGAGGTTGTATAATATTCCTTTTGTGTTATAAATGAAATGGGTTATAAATGAGATATTGCCAAAGTATTACAAAGATAAAACGATTTATAAAGCGAGCAATGGGAAACCTAAACTTAAAGCTGTTGTTAAGCTTCCCTTTGATAAAAGATGGCAGCAAATACAACCATTTGTGCTTAAGATACAATTTTAGTTGGGCGAACAACAGAAGAGACAAAAAAATTATTCCATTGTTTCACCAAAATCAAGTCCTTTTTGCAGTGCGGGGCTAAAGCTACCAGTGTTTTACCTAAATTTTAAACCCTGATATTTATATTATTTCTATGACCTTCCCAATCTTCTCCCACCACCGGAGAAGCCAGAGGGCGGTGGACGCCTTGTACTCGCCGCCGCTTGTGGGCGCTGTTGGCTCATTGTCACCACAAAATACAAAAGCCCAAGAAACAAGACCCCAGGTAACCCAAACATCAACAATACAACAACCATAGCTGTTGTCATAATAGGTTCAACAACATGACTCCCTATGTTCCAGCGTGGTATTCCTAGTTGGAGGAGTTTTTCATTCCAAGTGTCAAACACCGTCCTCCCCTGCCCCCCCTCGGCGAACGCTCCACCCATACCGCCACCTTGTGGCTGGTTCCCATGCTCTCCACCCCCATCTTGTGGTGAGTTTATACGACCCTGTGGACAAAGCAGGGTCAATGGCGCCACCGAGTGATTTTATTGCGTTATTAAACATTCGTCCCTCTTAGTGTCATCTAACTTTGTTTGCGTAATTTGGTTGCAAACGCAATAACCAAACCATTAAGCCACGCTGCCGTGTTTATGTTTTAACTTCATGCTTTCATACAGACAAGGATATTTTATTTTTGTATATTTTATATGTTTAAAACTGACTTGAACCAAAGATAAAATGTAACAGTAGCGGTACGTAGAGAACAAAGTCATTTATAATTCTGGGAGTAAAAATCCACACCCATATATTATATTTACTAAACAGCAAACTTACAATTCTGCTTGATCTGTAATTTGGTTGGTTTTGATTGACAGGTTGTTTATCATCGTGGATAATTTCCCCGCTTGCCGATACTCGAACCATGGTAGTTATGCACAGATCAACATATACATATAAATAAATGGGTTAATGTAGCTTAAACCTGGGGGGATAGGAACAGGATAATGGAACTAATGGGTCAGACACACTGGGGAGCATGAAATTTAGACTGTAGTTGGCATATTACCTCAACAAAGCTTGTAGGAATAAGAAAAGGGTAATAATTATAATTAGCCAACTCTGGCCTAAACTTCATATACGGCGTGAGTTGGCCCTCTCTCAAATAGAAGATGTGAGTTGGCCCTCTCCTAGGGATGCACATTACAGAATAATTAGGTATTCTAGGATATCCTAGAATACTTTATTTCGAATCTAGAATTCCGAATCTAGAATTTCGAATCTTCTTGTATTTATAGGAAAAAATAATTTTACCCACATAAGTCAGTTTATTGACTCTTTCATAGCAGCCTTGTTGGATCATGAGCTGTAAAATTATCAAAAACTGTACTATTGGGTAGTTTTTGCGCCATGAAACGTATAGCAGGCTATGAAAAGACGTTGTAAAACGTTTACTCTCAAAAGTCCCACAAACACAAAAATATTTTTTTTTTAATTATTAAATTTCAAAAATTGTTAATATAGTGTATAAGATGACATGTAATGACGTCATTAAACAGAATACCGAATCCCGTAATTAGATTCGAATACAAAAGGATTCGAATCTCATGGATTCGAAATTCTGTAATGTGCATCCCTACCCTCTCCCATATAGAATACAAGAATAGAGTGGAAAAATTACAAGCATAAAAATATATAAAACAGTAAAATACAAATTGATAAAAATAAGTGCAAAAGGTAAAACAAATAAAAAAAGGTTAAAACTTTTTCCAAACAAATGTTTATTGTGATGTCATAAGGTATTGTTTGTTTCAAATTCAACAACAGCCTTTATGATGTCACTATCAGACATTTCGTAATTGTCAAAAGATTTTTCAAATTTGTCTGAAATTTTAAATTTTTTGTCATCTTCTGATTGGCCGATTGCTTCGTAACAAGTGATGATGTCATCAATCTCCTGTGGCAACGAGAACGAGGGTGATTTGTAGCCGATCGCGCGACAATCGGAGTCGTAACATTTCTGGTGACAACTCCTACCTGTCACGTCAACCACGTACATAATATTGTTATTTCTATGTTCACGACCGATATTATGGCAAAATCTGGTCCCTGTGATGTCATAATTAATGACACGCGTAGTGGGAAAATATGTCAATTTACGAATCCGAGCTTTTTCATTGAATCTTTTTATATAGTTTGTGATAAATTCTGATATTTCTTTAGTTGGGATTCCAAACTCTGACGATTCCAAACCACAAGTTGTAACTGGGGCAACTATGGCGTCGTTTCTGCTCAAATTATTTGCTTGTTTTTCATCTTTTTCCGTCGGGACTTCCAAAAACCTAACAACCTTATCCTCACACACGTTTGTGACAATAGAAACAAAAAATATTTGTTTTAGTTTAAAAGAATTCTCGTTTTCACCCAGCTTTTGTTGTATTGGTTTAAAAATTGATAAATTTGGAAACTTTTGATTAAAATCAAACTCACAGTTGTCAGAAATCTTTAATTCAAAGTTTTTGTTTCGTTTTCTTGACATAAAAAGTCGGAAATTCCGATTCCTTGTGTACACTCCCTCATCTATGAAAATGCCATTCCCGTTGGTTGTCTTCACGACCAAATCTTGTAACTTATCCCGAAATTCCAATTCTTCAATCCAAAGTATATCCGATGGCGCAGTTTTTGGCTCTAAACTTAAATATTCCTTCAAATCCCTGCAAATCTTTTTCACGAACCTCCCAGCATGTATGTTATCCTTAAACACGCACCCCTGGGGCATATGCACAACAACATGTTGGCTGTATTTAACATCAGAGCTCGATTCAAGTTCCACAAAACATTTTCTCGTCAATCTTAGACAAAAACTCCGCAACAAACAAGAGCACACATACGCAATCCAAATAGAAATCATATTTCCCCCATTTTTCTCCGGATTCATCGTCTTATTAAACTCAATATCAAAATAAAGATGACAAGGAGCATTTTCTTGAATAACTTCGTAAAAATGCCTTTCGCCGAAACTTTTCTGTGAATAATAAAACCAGAACTCTTCAATAGTAGCAGCCACAAAATTTCTAATACCACCGTCCGCGAACTCGTTCCCAAATACGAACAACCTTTCGTTTGCACACTTAGCATATTCAATTGCATCATTTTGCTTGGTAAACAACTTCCACGTTGGCGCAGGTAACTCAAATTCGCATAATCTTGGTTTGTACATAGATACCATAGGGGTAGATTGAAACTTTTTGCACTGAGTCTCTATTTTAGTGAAACAATATTTTCTCTTTGTTTTTACAGTTGTTGTGTCTATGTTGCTGTTTTCGCCACAATTTTGCAACTTTTCTGCCATTTTTTGGTAAATTCTTCTAACAATTTTACCCCAAAGACATTTTTTCTGAATTAAACAAAATAGCAAATACACGGGTCCTACTAAAACACGCCCGGCGGGGCCCGGTGGGGCCCGGTGGAAAAAAATATACTAAAACACGCCCGGTGCGGGGCCCGGTGGGACCCGGTGAGGACCCGGTGTTACGAGTCATACTAAAACACGCCCGGTGGGGGGCCCGGTGAGTATTTCTTGAAAGGGGAGCTTTCCCTATGCAAGAGCCACCAAAATGCGTGTGTGAAACAGAACTTGTGAAAAAATTGGAAGATATTGTCTGTCTTCAAAGCATAAAGATGGCAATTTTCGGTGATAGAAATTACATTCTTGCTCCGCACGTCATCGCTGAAACAAAATGTGCATAGGAAATGAAACATGATGATGAAAATGGACACGTAATTCGCAAGTCCTTTAATTATCGCTCTGCTAAAACGAAAACAAACGTGGGATCGCGCTACTGAGGGCTTGTCCGAATACGTAAAAGCCTAACACGCTAACTAAAAGACACATCATGTCTAATATTTACATTTTTCGTTTTAAAAGTTACATTGTTCGTCTTTTAAAGTTTTTAATAATAAAACTTCGATCAAGTATAAGTGTATGTATAGTACTGTGGTCTAAGGTAGGACACTTATAGCACATATAGTAGAGTGGGGTAAGATGGGACACATTTTCATTCTGTTTCTAGTCCCATTTGGTAGTAAGCAAAGAACATTCAAAGAATTATAAAACTATATTCTTACGACTCCCATAGAACGTTGTTAATTGTTTAAAACACGAACAGAAAATTTGGATCTTATGTGCTAAAGGTGTCCCGTCTCCCCCCGTCCTACTATAATATTTAAATATCCTGATCGTGTTTTAAACAATTAACAACAGTCTATGGAAGTCGTGAGGACATAGTTTTATAATTCTTTGAATGTTCTTTGCTTACTACCAAATGGGACGAGAAATAGAATAAAAAGGTGTCCTATCTTACCCCACCCCCTATTAACAAAATTCAACGAATAAACTTTTGCTAAAAATACAGTTCATTATGTAAGTGTACAACGAAACAAACTTCGTACATCCATAATCAAAGTTAATTTTCAAAAAACTCAACTCGGGGGTCTCATTAGGCTAAAAATCTGAATACACGCATCACATTTTGGTGGATCTTGAATAGGGAAAGCTCCCTTTTCAAGAAATACTCTCCGGGCCCCCCACCGGGCGTGTTTTAGTATGACTCGTAACACCGGGTCCTCACCGGGTCCCACCGGGCCCCGCACCGGGCGTGTTTTAGTATATTTTTTTCCACCGGGCCCCGCCGGGCGTGTTTTAGTAGGACCGAAATACACAGCCTTCTAATCAAACTTACACACGCTAACCGTCGTCTTACTGCTTCGTCATCGTTTGTTTCGCTTCACCAACTTTCCTCCGTTTATATACCGCGAGAAAAAGGCAAATTATAACATAGAAATCGAAGAAAATTTCAATTCTACCAGGGGACAAATTAATTCGATTGAAAATGGCACAAAGTCGCCGATAATACCAAAATTCAAACCACGCAAAAATGCTCTTCCATAATTTATTTGTTGTTTTATTAAAATAAATATATAAACTATTATAAAATGTAAAACATAGCAAAATATAGAAGTTACTCAGCTTTCAATGCACAAATCATCTAGAAAAAAGTTTCATAAAAAATATGAAAAAAAATTTACTCTACATAAATATAAACCGATATTCAAATTCAAATATTTGAATTTGCAGCACCATTAATAACCACTGATTTAGACATTACCCCACAAACTATAGATCATGTCTCCTCCTATTCACTATAGCAGCCACATACACCCACACAGCCAACACAGACGCAGGATACGCATGTATATGAACAGCCATTGAAAATTCAACATCAGGGTCTTGTATCTTATGCACCTCCGTGCTCCTAACAGCTGAAACAACGGCCTCGACACCAGTGTAGGGTTGATCCATGGGGTAACCTGTGAAACGAACGTCTCCGAGTTGCGATAACAGTTGTTCGTTGTGTCCTGTGTTCACCACTGCAGAAACAATATGTGTTATTACTAGGTTTGTGTTCACCACTGTGAGCGTGTTACTTATTTATCGGGTGTTCTGTTTCATACATCTCATGCTTGCTATATTACTGAATGAACACAATAATGTTGTTTCCTGCATTGAACTGTATTCAACACTGCTATGATTGTGGGCGTATGTCCTTGGGCAAGACACTTAACAGCAATTGCTCCAATCCAGTGGTTATTAATCGGTTGTTCAAATTGTCAACCATACAGAATAAATACAACATCTGTTTTTTATCTCTTATAGTCACCCCACCACTTTAACCCCCCCCCAAACCCCATATACTGCCACAAACCCACCCACCTCCAGTCTTCCTGCTAACCCTCTCTTCCAACCCCTTCACAATTTGCCGCAGGATGGAATTTCCCGATCGATTCCATCGGGTGATGTGACGGGGACGCCAGGATACGATGCGGTCCTGGAATGTAAAAAGTTAATATATCTATAAAGACTGAGATCCGGGGGTTCGTATACGCATGGGTGAGGTTCTATAGGAAAATATGGCAGTGGAGCTGGTAATATAAGTTAATATCTGTATGGGTGCGGTATCTTATAGTAAAGAAAAAGTTGGGCTCTTATATTTTTATCTGTTGCATATTTCATGGCACTTGGTCCTGAGCTTTATTTGGTTACGAGAAAACTTCATGAACATTATATAGATTAGGGCAGATTCATGGACCTCACACCCCACAGGGACCAGACGGTTACTTTTTAAGTTTATTTATTTAATTTATTTTGCATCTTGCCATTAATACATCACAATTACCTTCAAAGTCCGTTCCACAGCATCGATAAGGTTGGCGACATATGATTGGTCGGTTGGTGGATAGTACAACGATTCTGGTTGGATGGAAGGAAGGGGCGTCGCCGTGATAGGGAAGAAGGCCTTCCAATCAGACGTCCTTGTTACCTGCGGATGGCGGGGTTTGTATAATATTTCAATGTTGTTTATTATGTTTCTATGCCACTTGTTTGGAAGTAACATTTAAACCCCCCTTTTAAAGGAATTTCAGTTGGAAAACATCTTGAATCAGCATTTATTTCGTGCAGAAGTTTTTGATAAAAATACCAGTCAGTCAGTTTAAGTCAATAGTGTTTGCAACGTTAAGCGTCACCCTGATGAAAACAACCCGTGCGAGACATTAGATTTAAACAACAGTACGCAAATAAATAATGGAAGATCTGTTTTAGGAAACAAGTAAAATATGCCTATAGAAATAATATATTTCTATATATTTGTACTCACATTATAACGAACCCTCATTGGAGTATCTTGTGTTTGAACATTAAACCAGATATTTGTATCATTGATCAACGCGCCAACACTTTGCAAGGGGGAGTGTGGGTCACTTTTGTCATGGTATTCGCCTGTACTGGCGTTCCATATTATGTACTCCTGTGGACGGTAAGTTATATGGGTGATTTCTGTATATACTATGGTAAGGTATATGGGTGATTTCTGTATATACTATGGTAAGGTATATGGGTGATTTCTGTATTTACTATGGTGAGTTATATGGGTGATTTTATTGTTTAAGGAGCTGGTATGATATTACCAGTAATAGGTGTATTATGGTAATGAGTGGGGTCCTATAGCAAGGCATAAATGGGTGTTGGGATTTAAGCCAGAGTTGACCATTACCCCAACACCAAGGGTGCTAACATCTAGACCCCACTGAGGCAGTTTATAAACACTTAATAATACGCCCATTACCCCAACACCTAGGAATTTAGGGCAGAGTTGGTACATTACTTTATACCCTGTGGTACCATCACCACTAAGGTGGTTAATCTCTCCAGGGTTGATAAAATGTGGTATTGAGAGTGAAATAATCATATGAATTGAATCCACCCCAGCATAATGGTACTACATATGCCGTGTTATAACATGAAAAATGTTGTACAATTTAATTAGAATGAACATAATATAGTTTCCATAATATATATACTTACTCTGGCATTATGGTCCACAGTCAATACATACGCAGTATTTCCCTCAGGTACAGCTGTACCTAACAATAAGTAAGCTTGTTTACCAAGGTGTAGGAAGTAGTTGAGCAGGAGGATCGCATGTTCTTCCTCATCGCCGCATAACATCTGCATGAACTGTGGGAGGGGGGGTTAAAGTGGGGGGATTGTGTGAGTGGGGTTAAAGTAACATCTGCATAAACTATGGGAAGGGGGGGAATTTAAACAATATTTATAATCAGTAGTGCACCTGTGGCACAGTGTTTTGGGCACCTGGCTCTAGACCAGAGTCTAATTGTACAGGTTCAAGGCTCGTTGCTGCTACCATTGTGGCCGTGGGCGTAAATGTTCTTAATTGCTCCAGTTAACATAATTAGTTATTAGCACAAGGGTCAAACTGTCAAGGGAAGATCTTCCATTCATTACAATAAGGCCCTTGTCGCCTACCTTCGGGGAAGCGACAGGCTTCAATATCTGGTGAGGTTCATGCGGCACCCTGCGTGTTTGGGTGTTGGGGTAACTTTGGCCTAAACCCTATGTACAACTTACCACAGTATCTCACCCATATGTACAGAATATTCCCCCTACCTGATCACATGTACTCCACAAATCACATATCCCCGCGTACGTAACATTATCCGACACGAACGGGATCAACGATACAAATCGCGCGATCTTCTCCAATGTAATAATGGTGTTTGTGTTGGTAGCTTCTGTTAGTTCGGGGGGTGGGGGGAGGGGTCGAACGAATCTGGTAAGACAATAGGGGGTGTGATGTCATAAATGGGGTATTTTAACAGTTAAGGTTATTTTAATGCTAGTAGTACCATAGCCATAGGTTTAAACTTTATCATTTTAAACAACCTTAACTTGCTGTTTGCTAGCAGGGTAGCAGACAACCAGACACAATATTTTTTTTCATAGAACTTACAAAAAACGCAATAATTTCAATAAAATCAAAGTTAATTTTATACCAGATGACCAACCCGTGATACACCTGGCAACAACATGTATATATATTTAAAATAAAATCTTACCTTGTGATAAGCACAGACTCCCCTTTGATATCTATGACCGTAGTTTTAACATTTCTATTTGGATATCTTTTATTACAATCAGCGAGGTACGTAACACATCTCCGCAGAAGTGAGACATCTTCTTGGCTCTCAAACTTCAACCTAAGTGTTGTGGGGTTTGTTAGGGTGGGAAGGCAAAGTATTTTAGGTTTAAAACATAAAATACAGAAAGAGAATCCAAAGCTCATGAGCCGGATTTTTCCCTATTTATCATTAAGTATATTGGTAACACTCATGCTAAAAATGACAGGAGTTATTTCAGACGCTCGAATTGTTTAACAAGATCTTTCCAAGAACCGAGTTGTCTTTGTCTAATAGTCAAAACATTATATGGCTGTCATGGAAATTCTATTAAAAATACTGTATGTGGTTTTTAGCCTAAAAGAGCCCAAGGACACACCCAACCCCCAACAGTAGGCCTTGAACCCCACATCCTCTATTCAACCACACCAACCCCCAACAGTAGGCCTTGAACCCCACATCCTCTATTCACTACTCACTTGGGAGGGTCCATAGGCTTCAGCACAGGTTCCAATGTAACGAATATAGTGAGGTAAGTTCCCGAACTTTGTTGAAGGAATTGTGATTCGATACGCTCGTGCATGTCGGCATTGGGAGGGA
This sequence comes from Ciona robusta, assembly GCF_009617815.1. Lineage (NCBI taxonomy): Eukaryota > Metazoa > Chordata > Ascidiacea > Phlebobranchia > Cionidae > Ciona > Ciona robusta. The sequence continues at coordinate 4,609,031 of NC_143240.1, read as the reverse complement.
GCTGGAATATTGGGGGGGGGGGGGGGTTATGTTTACAGTTTACCATCACCCCTATATACATTATACACATGATTTGCACATTATATACATACTTTTATATAAAAATAAACGTTCACGGAGTTACATTTTGTGGCTGGTAAGCAGGCACAAGGTTTATTATATAGAATAACTTAATTATATTTTTAACGATAGTTTTAAGCGATATAGGACAATTCAGCGGGCACGGAGTGTATGAAACATAAAACCCATAATATAACTGAAATAAATAAGTCAAATTTACATTTTTCAAGTCACTACTAATGGGTTGTTTAAAATGCCAGCCATACAGAAAAATAATCACCCGCAAAGTTACATAATACCCTTTATTGGGACAAGCCACACATTAAATACCACGTACCTCCCTCTCCAAGTTATACCCCAGCAACACTGGTGGAACTTTAATTTTAAACGTCCCATCAATCTTTCCACGTTGGTATATAGTGGAGAATGGTAGTTCATATGAACCAAGCCAGTGGTTTTGTACACGTGTTATAATGGTGGCTGTGTCCTCCGTGTTTGTGGGGGTGGCGTCTTCCGTTACTCTGGGTGTATTGGGGTTATAGTGAGGGTGAGGGATTATGTCTTATGGTATATGTGATAGGATGATTATTATTATGGGGTGTATTATTATAAATGTAATATTTTGTTTGGGAGTAAGTGGTTAAACAGGTTTATCTGTTATAAGGGTTAAGGGACTATCTTAGTGTTTCATGCCAAGGGTTCAAATAAAACTACTAATTATGTTTCCCAACAAATGAAAAGTTAAATTCATTTCAACAGACTGTATAACATTAATATCAAGAGTCTGAAAGAGATCTACAGGCAAATTGTTGCATATAAATTATAATAGGCCTGGCACCAACAATATATATGATATATATTACCTGTCAAATAAATGGATGAATAAAACGTCGTCCACCTTCTGCAAGTTACTTGCGTTATAATCGCTGTTCGGTGCGCAAAACGGGAGTTGTAACTCTTCATTCCAACTTGGGCTCGGACCTTGTGCGACACTTGTCGTGACCGTGGCATCTTGGAACGAAGCCGCGACAAACGGAGCCACGAGGTACGACTTGGATGACGGGTCGAGGTGTTGGCCGACTCTTAATGACGATGCTGTGGGGTTGGTGGGGTTTGCATTTATGGTTGTGGGGGGTTTATTATAATTCTAAAAGTTTTTTGCAATTGTTTGTTTTGCAATCTTACCACTTGGACCGAGTAATGCAAATATGCATACAATCAATACATTTTTTTAAAAACAGGTAAACACAAAAATGATCATAACTTTGCTCAGAGTTGACCAAAACTATTACAGTTGGTTTTATTTGAAAGAAGAAGAAATTATCTACAATACAACAGTTGAAAATGCCAGCATAACATTTAATGGTTTTTACCAAACTTGGTTTAAAAACCATAAAGTATTTTTTTAAAAATATGGTTCGTATTTTCCCTAAAAAGTATTAGCACGGGTGTTCAAACATTGTGTTCCCATACACCCCATGCTCACTATTGTAACCCACCATCCCTTACCACTTTACACCCACCTGCCATAGCCCCCCCAACTTGAACCTCGCCCCTTCTATCCGGTTGGTGGGAATGTGACGCTTGTCGTGTGGGGATGTTAAAACCCCGCACCACATTAACGAGGATCCGAACCGAACCTTCTGTAAGGTTTTGCGACATCGCTTTTTTACGAGTTTTACGGACAGGCTTGAGCGGTCGTCGTGGTTCAGCGATCTTCACAATACTGGCACCAAGTGTCCCAATGTCCGGAACTTGTTCTTCGTGTACCATGTCCTGCGTAGGGTATCAGAGTTATTACAAGTCTTCTAATAAATTAGATCTAAGTTTGCTTATATGTTTTATATGGGCGAGGTTTAAAACAAAGGAATTGTCATTTAGGCCAAAGTTGTTTAGCTTACTTTGTGTCAAACTTCATATAAAGGGATTCTGTTCATGAAATTTATCACAGCATTAAACAATTGCCACAGTACTAACTGCTTGACATGTATTCAAATAAATTATATAAAATATAGTACATAGACTGGCCTATAAGGGTAAGTCATGGCAAAGTAAGACACCTGGGAATTAGGCCAAAGTAATAACCCAGCCACAACCCCTATATATTCTTAACCCATAACCACAACACCCATATAACCCACCTACCTGCAAACTATAGTGATGTCTTGATGTATAGAATCTATGCAACACGGCGTCTTTAACATTCTGACGGAACTTTAAAACCTCGATGCGGTGTGGACTAAGAGTCCCTATGGTGGTGGTTGATATTAGTATAGTATGTGTATTATATACAGTCCCAGGGTATATTTACTGAGGCTGTGTCGTGTACAGCGTGGTTACATTACCCTAAGGTGGAAGTTACATTATTACAATGCACACTAGTATATTGTACATAGGCTATATATGTAATGTGTATATACAGTGCATATTATTGTCTATGGTGCAGAGACAGACACCGAGGCTGTGTCGCAATGTTAGAAGCAATAAACATAATAGATAAAGCAAGATATCACACAAATTGTAAGTCCTTTAGTCTACTGTACAACTTTGTAAGGTATGTAGTAAATGACAACTTACAGGAGGATAAATAAGTTGTATTTATTCAACTCAAGCGGGCACGAGGTGTATGAAACAGAACAACCGTGTTATAACGACTGTCGTTACACTACCCTCGAGGAAAAGTAAGTTACGATCATTCATTTAATCACAACATATATAACAAAGCCATATGAGAATATCCACAAATAACATCACACTCACCCCCATCCACCCCACGCTCCATTTTAACCACATCTTTCTCCTTTAACCTTCTCTCGTACGCCGTAAACGCAGACTCTGTGACCTCATGCTCGTTGCATGGCAACATAGAAATATTACGAAACTCCGGGATTTCCTCGTGCCGTAACCGTAGCAACCGGAATCGATTCAAGCGCGAGAATTCTTCCTCTGTGATGAAATTGAACTCTTCCTGTTGCAAAACATTGGACATTGTTACAAAATATACCGGGACATGTAACGTATAGTACATCGGAATTTTGTAAAACTTTATACTAAGCCCTTAAAAACATATGATTGCCCATATATTACGTGAAATTTAACTTCTAAATAATAGTCTTCTTCAGCATGATATATAACTAAAAACACCTTTTATTCAACAAAATATGATTTTATACCAAACCTGAAGTTGTTCCAATCTAAAGTAGTCCTGCGTAAGAAACACGTTGCCATCTTTGTTCCCTTGCATAAACGGGACCAACGCTGCGTTTTCGGGATCATTTGGGTCAAGACGGGATTCCTGGACCCATTTAGTTAACGACTCTGGGTCCTGTAACCTCTCAGCCCCAATAGCTATCACGGGGTCGTTACTTTTTAAGGGGTTAGCCCCCGAAATTGGGTCTTCGCGCTCCACTAACCCCTTAGGGGCCAGTACCCGCCCATTTGCGTCTAAACTCCACGATACACTGCTTATCAGTTGTCCCTTTGTGTTGAGTGACGTAGGGTTTGTTTCATTTGTTCGTAGCGTGAACGGTGTACCACTACCCACCCCCTCATGGGTGTGTGATTCCACCTTGTTGGATGTGAACCCACTAACCCCCAACCTTACATTACCAGAATGCACGGTGGTAGGGGGAATGTCGAGGTAGAATGTGGATGTAATGGACTTGCTAACCAACCCGGAGGTTAATAACTCAACCTGTGGGTAAAGTATAGGGGTGAGATTACAGGACACACCCTTTGCATAGGGGTTAATTGGGGTCATATGGGGTTACTAGGGGTCATATGAGGTTACTAGGGGTCATATGGGGTTACTAGGGGTCATATGGGGGTACTAGAGGTCATATGGGGTTACTATAGGTCATATGGGGTTACTAGGGGTCATATGGGGTTACTAGGGATCATATGAGGTTACTGGGGGTCATATGGGATTACTAGGGGTCATCATGGGTTACTAGAGGTCATATGGGGTTGCTATAGGTCATATAGGGGTTACTAAGGGTCATATTGGGTTACTATAGGTCAAATAGGGGTTACTAGGGGTCATATGGGGTTACTAGGGGTCATATGCGGTTACTAGGGGTCATATGGGGAGATATGGGGTTACTAGGGGTCATATGGGGCTACTAGGGGTCATATGGGGTTACTAGGGATCATATGAGGTTACTAGGGGTCATATGGGGTTACTAGGGGTCATATGGGGTTACTAGAGGTCATATGGGGTTACTAGGGATCATATGGGGTTACTATAGGTCATATGGGGTTACTAGGGGTCATATGGGGAGATATGGGGTTACTAGGGGTCATATGAGGTTACTAGGGGTCATATGGGGTTACTAGGGGTTGTTTGGGTGGTAGGTAGCAACAATAACCACATTGTAACCGAAGGATGCCGGGTTCAATGCTCGATGCCGCTAGACGTATGTGACCTTAGACATTTCTTTAACCCAGTGGTCACTAATGGGTTGTAGCACCCTGGGTGTTGGGGTAATGGGTCAACTATGGCCTAAATGTCATAGTGGGCCAGGTTGTAGGATTTCACCGATATAAAACACAATATATTTCTACACACATTTACTGTACAAATCTATCCACCCGCTTTCACCCATTTAGAATAAAATATAAATTTGTGTTGTTAGTGCAAAATTTAATGTTCCCATTCTACAAGGGTGAGGTCCTTTGCCAAGGCACAGCATGGAGTCTTGTTATGAAGGGAGGGCGAACAACATGCTTACGAATTACCATACTAGCATACTTAGAGTATCATACAAGACCCACCTTAAGACTCTCCGGCCACTGTGCGATTCTCACTCGAAATATGGAACCAAAGTTTAATTTAAAGTCCGATGATAAGATTTTGGGTTCGGTTTGGAAGACCTCTCTTCCGTTGAACAATACACGGAGATTGGATGACGTTTTCTGCATCGCACGACGCCGGTTGGCTTCGGAGGGGGGTACGCTGGGTGTTGGGGTGATGGTGGTCGTGTGGGTGAGCTCCAGGGAGATACGGGCCTCACCTGGGTGGATAGGGGTGTGATCTTGGGGCTAAACTACGTAAATTGGTTGGAAATAGTCATATTTTTGTGTAAAAACATCATATATTTATGTTTCAATGTTAATTTTTTTATTGAACTAGGTATAAATGACTAGTTATTGGGGTAATGGGCCACTATAGATGTAATTGGAGAATGGAGATGATATATTTGCATCAAAACACCTTAATTTTTGGTATAAGTCTGGTTGTAGGAGCAACTGTGGTTTATGGCAATACAGGATATAAATGTATTAGGACACGGTAGAAAATGAGACATTATGACATCACACCTGGGTTTCTTCTGTTAACAATCAAGTCATTCATGACCTCATTCTTGACTGTGACATCATCAAACGGAGGTGGTTTGTCTGGTTTCTGGGGTTTATCAATGTTTCCCCCAATATTTATGTCGTCGTCCTCAACCTGGGGTAAAGATCATATGAGGTTATCATGTAAGTTGATCTGGGTGTTGGAGTGACCACATGCTTTAATTTAACAAATTACTATAAAATATCATTACTAAAAGTAATAATCCAAATTATACAGTGAAAAACATCCTTAGTGTTCCTGTGCTGTAACAAGAATGTTTTTTATAAAAGATTTGCTAAATTTAAGTTACTACAACTTTAAATACATTAATACAAACAGCATCTGAGTTCCAGGATACTAACAGAAGTTTTTATACACAAAACAACATAATATAACATATATATCTATACATATTATAATATCTGTGTAGCCACCTCTGAACTCGGATCAAGTAGATTCTCCTTGGAACCTCTCTGCATTCGCTTTCGTATTCGCTTCATTTTTAAACGGTTTTGTTTCCATTCCTGCAAAAGATATTTATCTATTTAAATACAATGTCATAATGGTTATTGTGATGCATAAACATTACATAATGGGTGATTGAGATGACATGGCACGCCAACTTTTTAAACATGGGTGACAACTGACATCATATGTTTTAACAACCCCCTTTTTGCTTAAAACAGTTTTAATTTTTTAAATTCCATTCTATATGGGTAAGGTTGTACAGCGATTTACAGATTTTTGGCCAGTGTTGGTCCAATTACCCCAATAAAGTACATACAGTGCTATAATACACAGACATTACATCTCAATAGTGAGCATGAGGTTACCTGTAGTTGAACTTGGTATTTCCTCATTTCCTCCTGATGAGCAGATAGTATTATGACATCATACTCAGCCCTTCTCTCATCAACTTGGTGAGCAACTTCTGTCTCCCAGTTGTTGAGGTCATGTTGGTAGTTTACCTGGGGTCAAAATCGTAATGTAGGTTGGGGCAAGATGGTATAGGGGTATGATGGCTTAGATTTTTAATTCCATTATCATCCCATTCAGTAATAAACAAAGAATGTTGACAGATTTATTTAATCGTACCCTACCACATACTATACTTGTAAATTGTAGTAGTAGTAATTGTATATTTGTAATTATGGGTTCAAGGCTCAATGCTGCTACTAATCCTACTATTGTGGGCATATGTGACCTTGGGCAAGACACTTAACGGCAATTGCTTTAACATATATAAATTCCCAAATGCCCAAACACAGCCCAAAAAACTTTTAAGCCTTATACTTGTGTTATTAAACCTCTGCGTCTAACACTCTAGTATATATATATGGGTGATGCTCTATAGTTAGTTACACCATATGCCCTGTAATAATACATCTATTATGCCATATACATATATATATATATATATATATATATACATATATATCCCACCTCTTCCTTCTTAACCACCAGCCTCACACTTGTATTATTATATCCTTGCTCCTCCCTCAAACTTTTAATGGCTTCCCATTCGTTTATAATTTGCCGCATCATGTCACGCTCTGATGACTCAGCTGTTGATAACTGCTGAGTCGTTCTGCGGATCTCGGCCGTGAAATCATTGATGCGCGACTTCTGTAACGCCGTGGGATCTACGGGGAAATATAAAATCGTAAAAAATGGAAATACGCTAAAATTTAACTTATATTTTACAACAGAATATGTAGACGTTTAAGTTATTGTTAATTATTGTGAGTTTTGTAGACCAAGCTAGTTTAATTGAGGGGGGGGGGAACTCTAGCTGATGTCAATAAAGGCATTGGCATAGAACCTCACTCATATAGAACATAGTGGCCAATAAAACCAGGGATTAATAAAAACACAGAACACTCCAATCCTCCAAAATAAAATCCCAGGTCCAGTGACATGTATTGCCAAAGTACCTCACCCATATTGAATAGAATACAACCCTACGCACCTACACCCAGTGTTTCCTTCAATGTCTCCACTGCATTCCTCAGTGCAGCTAGTTTGTCCGTATAGAATGTGATGTAGTTCTTATGCCTGATCATTCTATAGTCATCATACATCATTGTAATGTTGGAAGCTAACACATGCTCCCTGCTCATCAAGGAATGATGGATAAAGTTGATTGAACCGATGTCTATTTGAAGCTCATTCTCGTCAGAACCCTGGGTTTGAATTATATAAAAATTAACATTTTATAGAAAAATTAACGTATGTAAAAGTACATCAATATTTTATTGAAACTTACCATAATGAGCGAACGTTCAGTAGTTTATCTAATTTAACCTATCTTTCTGTTAAGGAACAATACATTGAATTGTTCCAATCTGTGGTAACCAGTTTCAGCATTAACTGGAGCAGCCCCTCTATGTTATTCTATATTGGTGAGGTCCAAAAGACCTAGAATTAAGGCCAGAATTGGCTCATTTCCCCAACACCCAGGGTACTTATGTATTTGGATTCAAGCATAAATAAATGTTTTATTTTGTGGGACAATGACAGCCAGACTAGAAGACACACAAATGCACTTAACCACTTTACCACTGACCCACAGCCAGTGGCGCAGCATTTAAAAACAAAATTTTTTTTAATCAATTTTTTGGGGGGTTTAAAAGGGGGGGTCGCGATACCCTAAACCCCCCTCCTGGCTGCGCCAGTGCCCACAGCGCCGGTATACATGAGTTAATTAGAACATGAGCTAACATATATACATGGACAACCCGCACATATAAGTATAACCACACCTGTAGATATTTATCTTCTACTGCCCTAGGTTGTGCCTTCACATACACAGTCTCCACACACGGATCTAACTCATCCAGGGAATCAACCCATGGTTTGGTTGCCATCTCAGCCACCGGGTTTGGCAAGGAATCAACCTGCCCGTCCGAACCGAACCAACCCCGCCCCCCATGCTTGATAAGGCGGTTCTCGAGTATATTGGTGTTTTGTTGCAACACTATGGGTTTCTCACCAACATAGAAACCTTCATCTTCCAAGTACCTGGGAAGGGTTAAAGTTATAAATATAATACTGTGGGGTAAGATGGTTACTGTTTGCAGTACTGTGGACCTGTGGGGTAAGATGGGTAGCGGATAATATATAACATTTAGTGATGTGGTGTAAGACAGATTTGAACTCAGCACCCCTAATTCTCACCTTGGTTGAGCATCTTCCTCCACCTTGCTTGCTGCCTCCGGTGGTAGAGAACTGGGGATGAAATAATTCACCTTTTCCTTCTCCACTTGCTGGTTATACCCGTTGTACTCGGCAGAGTGCATGAGATACAACTTCCAATCAAGTTCCTTGGGCACGATATCACTGACCAGTAGCTTGGTATTTTCACTTTCAACAATAACTGTAGCAATAAAAATTATTTAATTGGAAGAAAGAAGCGTGGTCGCTACACCTAGCAGACAAACAAGCCATTTATTTTGAATTATTTCCAAGTAAAAGTTCCAATGAAAAATATAGTGTACATAAAGACAACAATATTAGTTAAAATGTAGAATAGAATTCAAAAATTATATTATACCTTCAGTATCAGGTTGGGGAGTTTCACCAGCTGTTCCACCACTATCCTGCCCTCCCTCACTAGCTGTTGCACTTTCCTGCACAACCTCCCCACTTTGTTCTGTAACTTCTACTTCGGCTGTTCCTTCCACTTGCCCACCCTCCCCAACACCACCAGCACCTGCTGTTCCACCTTCATCTTTCACTCCCTCAGTTTCTTCCTCCACATCAAGCACATCCTCATATTGCTTAGTAAAGAAATCATAACTATCGACCTCGGAAGCTTCACCAGTCTTCTCTCTGCAATAAAAACAAGCAAACTAAACAGATCCAACAACTGAACTTTATATTAATTATAAAATAAAAATCTAATAGGCTATAATTTATAACTTTAAATATTATTTAGGTAAAAACATGCACTATTTAGTCTTTACATCTGTGGATCAATGGACCATAACTTGATAGATATATTTTATAATTAAAATGTGAGCTCAAAAATATTAATGCGATAAAACATGCATTCTTTACGTCTTTGCTTAAAATAATGATATACAGATTTTGCCACTCCCCCAAAATATGATTTCCTCCGCTACCCTACCAACCACCATCCATGTACAACACCATGCACCCAATACCCCAATTCACATACACCATATACAGTAGCAAACCCACCGAGTTTTTTGCACAGCCTTCTTCCACGATAATTTAGATTCGATTTTTTCCAACAATTGAGCTTCCTCGAGTGTTGAGTATTGTTTGATTGTCTCGTCGAACCTGTTTATATTATTTTTTATGTTGGAGTTTCTATTGTATACAATTCTGTTATTTCTATGATAACCAAGATTTCTATGGTAAATAGTTTTGTTGTTATGTTATATACTTCCTATATTATTTCTACCAAAGTTTTATTCTTTCTATGATAATAAAAAAGCTATTTCTATAGTAAAATGGGATTTTATATACATATATATATATTCTACGGTAGACCATATATATATATATATATTTTATTTACCATAAAATCCTATTATTCTACCATACCATACCCCCATACCTTGTAGATAGATTCATTCTATCTTTCAACCTCCTTGACCTAGGCCTCCTTTCATCCGTAGTTCCCCCTCCCTTCTTCAACATCTTGGCTTGCAATCGACTTCTTAATGTTGAATGTAGACTTGGGGTACTTCTGCCATGGGGGGTCCCGCTTCTACTGTCTGTACGAGGGCTGCTGTTGGAGTATGTAGATAAAGTAAGTTACAATAATATAGTGTGTAATGTGGTATATTATTAAAACTGGTTATTATGATGTCTTAGTGTATATTATGGTGCATTTATAAGGGTGTAATAATATTAATAAAGTAAAATATTAAATAGGCTTCTGCTGGGGTAATAAAGGTGTTTATGTTATAATAAGCCTTGTAAAGGATTGCCCATTAAAGGTAATTATAAATATACGATGAATCAATGATATGCATATTTACTTCATTTAGCACCACACTTATGATTTTAAGTACAACATGCAGCCCCATACAACCCAACATTGGTGTCTATTTGTCAGTGGTGTATAGTTGTACACAGTGGTTAGATTATATAACATAGTGCTCCTATTTGTCGGTTGTAAATGGGGCACACCATGAATCCCATCCCACCTCACCTTGGTGCCTATTAGTCAGTTGTGTATAATGGTCAACAATGCTCATATAATTGTCAGGTGAAAATTGGGGGTACAACATACCCCATGCACCCCTACATTGGTGCCTATTTGCACCATGCTAGCTATACACATAGTACCAACCTTGCTGTATCTTGTCCACCATGTGAAGGGGTGGGAGCTGTGGTAGGAGGGGATTCAGGAAGCTCTTCAAGTGTCTGTTGAACCAACAAATATAATTAAAGTAGGACTTTGAAAAATGCTTTAAAATTATTAATTTTTTTCCGATTAAAAGCAAGTCAAACTTGGCTGGAAAACTTAATTTTTGTAGTATATATGTAGATACATTGTTTTATTTCTATTACTGTAATGACATGCAGGTGTAAACAAATTATTAAAATGGCCTTTAAGAGAAGTAGTCACTTATATTGCCTACTTTATAGTTTCTTATTTCTTTGATATGACCTTGAAAGATTAATGATTAGCATTATTTCTATAACTCATACATACTAAATAAAGTAATCAAATACATTATATCCCACCACCCTATGTTAATAACTACAATAATAACCCCACCTTATCAAGTTCTTCCATCTCCATAGCAACCACTTGTTCCTGTGTTGCAAGTTTTCTCCTCGAGGCTTCTCGACGCGACTCAAGGATGGATTTCAACGCAGACCCATCGTCGGATCCCGTGTCATCTAACGGGTCAATCGTGTCCACTGTGTCCAAGGGGCCAACGGTGTCCATTGGGCTTACTGGGCTCGTTGGGCCCAGTGTGTCCGAAGAGGCCTCGGAAGCTGCCGTGAGGTTCATAGCTCGACGCCGCGCACGCAGGCGCTCTTTTATCGTACTTCCATCCATGGTATAACAGGTAAAGCTACTACAGTATTTATTTAAAATTTCATTTTAAGACATTTCTCTAAATATATGTAGAAAATGTAATGGTTTAAATTTTGACTTTTAATTACAAACAGTAAGCATGTGCTAATAATAGACCATTCATTCTCTGCATATTGAACAGGTAAACTAGATGCAATTCCAATTCTATATCATATTATATATATTTAAAATAGTTCTATCTTCTATTTAAATATTTATGGAGAAAATATGTAAATATTTTGGCCTTTAATTATTATAAAAGTGCATGGTAGTTTGATTATATGTTTTATACTTTTTTATATTTTATACTTCAATATTTAATCTGATATACCAACTCTTCATTTAATTTACAGTTTGTCCCAAATACTTCGCTACAAAAATTCCAAAGTCCCAAGTGAAGAATCTTCTTGCTACGTTATAACTTCTAACCCGTATTGTGTTAAACAACCCACAAAGGGGGGAGAATTCCTTACCAGTACCAATAACTGGCATCTAAATTACACAAAATATAACAAATCGGCCCAAAAGCGATGTTTCATACCATAAATAACACATATACCATATATTATATGAATTCTTATACAAAATTTTCAAACTTATCAAAATCGACACCACCTGACGTCATAAGCTTTATTCGGTTATAACGTTAAATCAAGCTGTTAAACATAGAAATCTTATACAATGCTACTAAATAATGAAAATGTAGTTATTTGCTAAGTAAACCATAGAAATCTTACAAAAATAAATAGGCCCAATAAAGAATATTTTTTTACATATGTTTTTAATATACACTCATAATAATAATTTTTGCATTTTATTTTTGGCTTAAATATTTTAAAATAATAATGTTTTTTCTTATTCTTATAATATATTGTTTTATTCTTCATAATGTGTATTGGATTTAAGAATAAACTTTTTTACAGTAATCATGTACTGATAATTTTTCATAATAAATAATTTGGGAATTTATTTTGGATATGTATATCATCAAACTTGAGATTAACAGCTTTCATAGTTTTTCGATATTTGGAAAATTAAATTTGTCTCGTTTGTGACTTGATGTTTTGTTGTGATTTATTTTCTTGGGAGTTTTCTATTTACGTACATGGTACCTATGTTACATTGTTGGTGATTGTCTCCTATATACGTCACACTATCGGGCACGGGTTGGAGATATGAATGTTAATTGTCTTGCTTATACCACACACGCTGGCAGCACCAAGCCTCGAATCTACAACCCTTTGGTCATTACGCCAGCGCTTACCGATTGAGCTAACGCGCTTACTGCTTTTGTTTATTTTAATTCGTGAATATTTCACATAATACAAAACACATTGGGTGCAAATTTTATTTCATAAAACGTTGTACAATTGACAACAATTGATTCTGTGACGTAACACCCATAATCCTCTGTGACGTCACACTCATGGTTGTTCGCACTCAGTGCATGATATTCTATGGAACCCGTCTGGGCTGTAATAATCTGCAAAGCACCCGCAACAGTTGTTGTTGATACACGTTGAGCCAGCTGGTGCATTAGGACACAAAGTTACTGAACAGGGGGGTGGGTTACATACATGTTGCTGGTATGCCTTGCATCGTAGTGGACGGTTCCTGCAGTTTAGCGGAGATGGACCTGTACAGTTAGATTACAGTTAATGTGAAACGTGTGGGCATAGGCCATATAATGTGCTATATAGCAGCTCGCCTTAGTGTAAATTGTAAAACAACAAACAAAGAAATATCTACGCTGACCTGCGCTGAACAATTAACGCTGGGTGTAAATATCCTTTGTTTGTATATATATATATATAATTTTAACGTGCAAATATAAACCCAACCAATATTACGCCAAATACAATACTCACATCCAGGTTGTCCATCGCACATTGTCACTATCACCATTATCAAAGTAAATACAACTGCTAACTTCATCGTTGCACGAATCCGTTTATCTATGAAAAGAATAAAAATACGTATTGCTATTCCAGCAACGGTTGGTTTGTTCTTGAAAGCGTGTGTCGCATCTACATCACTATGTGTTCTAAATGCACATTATCAAATGCAGCTTTAACCGGGCATTTTAGCTACAGCGTTTTAGATAATGGGCAAAACTCTGCCTTCAGATTTCATTGCGTGCCTCGCTATTGGACCTTACCCATATAAAATTATATCGCTACAAAAAAAGGTTACAATTACAAACTATGAGACCTCTTCCACCGAGGTCTTATAACGAATAAAGCCCAATCCTTAGCCCGATTTTTCGTCTTTATATAGTCCACTTGATTGCACCGCCTGGCGCTTATACTTAAACCTGTACCCTCAGGCTAAATAAAACCTCATAGATTTAAAAATAACCAACACGGTCACGATTTGGGAGTTTCCTAATTTTATTAAACGAACGAATTACAAAACAAATTTAAGGGAATTTACGGAGTAGAATAACAACTCCGCATAAACAGGAATCAGAATTGACGTTTATCCTTAGGCAAGGAATAGCTAAAAGAACAATACACATATGTTGCACTCCATATTTGGTGTGTTTATGCACTATAGCGTAGCTCGCCTCGGTGTAAAAAAAGAACAAACGAATCTACACCTGGCGTTGCTCAGCGCAGGTCAGCGCAGACATTTCTTTGTTTCTTCTTGTAAGCGGCGTTTACAGTACAACGTAGCTCGCCTCGGTTTAAAAGAAACAAACAAAGAAAATCTACACGCAGTGTGTTTTATTTAACGTTCGGTTAGCAATCTCACTCACTTACCTCAAAAGTCTCAATCTTCACATTTGCATAAAACACAAACCGCTAGATGTCACCCAAGAGTTCAAAAACGTCATAACGCCTAGCCGGAGAAGTAATCCATCTGACGCTGATAGTAATTTCTGCGCTTAAAACTACAATCTATATCTATACTCCCTACACAACATTGTACTTTTGCTTGCAATAAATGACAACTGGGTTGGAGCAATTAAAACACGACCACTAGTAGCAGTGGTGAGCCACATTACCATAAAAATAATATATTTATTACCACTTCACAGGACTAATATAAACAAACATAGAAATATTATATAAACCACACATCAGTTATGACGTCACTACTACTACGTCACAGAAGATATTGTTACGTATTGCACAACAATGACTATTATGTGTAATAAAGGCTGATTTTGTGGTCAGTGTTGCCAATTAATTAAAAAAATGAAAACATGTTTGGCAGCACTGACAGTGTTACCAATTAATTTTCAAAAGTCAAAAAACATCTGGCAACACTAACCCTTTAGTTTTCCAGAAGTTGGAAAAATTACTGACTTTTTACCGAAGAACAAAAATTGATTTTTAACAAAGTACAAAAATATCTGGCAACACAAATATTAAAATTAATGTTTTGTGTCCATGGCGATTCTAACCAATCAATAATTGAGTATTGTGACATCACTATAGGGCTTTGTTCACAAATAACTGAGGTGACAATTAGGATTGTTTTAAACAAGATTCATTATTACATCACAACTAACAACAATGGGTTTCACTTTGATAAATCCTGTGAATCTGATCCTGATCTAGTGCTGATGAAATTGCACGATTCTCGTAACCAAACAACAGTCAGGATCAAGTGCCATGAAATATGTAACAAACAAAAATCCAGTCTAACGAATAGTTTACTATAGAAATATATATTTTATCTTAAATGGCATCATATATATCTGTATGGTATACAATTTATTAAACTGGATTTTTGTTTGTTACATATTTCGTAGCACGTGACCCTGACTGTTATTTGGTTACGAGAGTCGTCCAACTTTTTGAGAATTAGATCGGGACCAGAATCATAGAAATCATCAAAGTTAGTTAACTTTATCCGGATTGTGTTCATTATTTGTAGATATTCTTGTTGTTGCTACAAACACATAACATCCACAACTACGTACGTCGTTCTAACCACGACGTGCTGTGCGTCTATCTACCTTTGTGATGTCATAGATGGTTATTATGACATCATCATGACTTCTGTTTGGTGGTTGTGACATAGATAATGATGATTATGACGATAACAAGAACTCCCATGATTAGGAAGGTGAGAAGACGGTTCTGGATGATCCTGGAGTAAACATCATTTTTATATATCCTTATTTGGTTTGGCACAGGGTGTAAAAGGAAAGATGTTGCCCCGTCAATGATTAAGTTACATTTATTCATATAACATGGTAACCTTAAGCGCACCATAAAAAGTGCAGTTCATGCTCACCGCCAAACACACCACAACCCCATAACACAGGTTGGACCACTAACCACAGACGCATACACACAATCACACTATAAGCACCATATATACATCATAGTGAGTGAGTAATAACCAACCTCCTCATCATACCGGACACGATCCTTGAACTTTTACCCAAGTTTGCATCTCCGTCTCGTAACTGTGGGGGGTTAACCATTACAATTAATACAGTTGAATGCAATTAATATTCAATTGTAATCAATAAACATGATAACTGGAGACCATTATGTTGGCTACAGTTATAATTACAACACCAACCCACCCGTTGTCTTGTCCTGGATATCGTTTCCCGATCTCTTTGCAAATTATCCAATATATCTTGTCCCACTTTCTCCGTTTCCATGACAACCCTGTAACCAACCTCTAACCTTCGTGAGGAATTCTCGAGTCGTTCGGTGTTGTCCAGTAAGCGGACTCGCTGTGGGGGGGGGGTATATAAATGGATGTTTTGATGTTGACTTGATTATAAAAAATGGATGTTTAAAACAAGAATTGATATTTAAAAACTTGTTTATCTCATTTTCAAAATCAATAAATGGCTGCATACATGTATGTATTATGTGAGGACAAGTGAGATGATATATATTGCGTTTATATATTTACTTATTTACATGGCAGGATAACGACAGTCGTTGTATAACACAGGTGTATTGTTTCATACACCTCATGCCCCATTACGATTTACCACGTATGTAACTTTGTGGGTGATTTTATTTCTGTATGGCAGACAATTTGGACAACGCATTAGGGCCCCCATATATAACATGGCCCAACCCCAAACACATGTACATACATGATAGCCGCAACATAAAAATACCTGATCATCAGTTCCATTATCATCCATTGATAAAAGTTCATCGCGCAGTTTATTCGCATTGTTTGTAGTTTTCGCTTTTTTCTAAAAATAAATAAAATTATCAACAAAATAATTTAAAAATTGATCATTGTAGCTCTTATAGTATTAAGCATGTCATTTAAGGGGCACCTTTTGCTGTTTTATACGAGTGGATGAGGTCTTTCAGCAAGGTATGTCAGGAGATTTGGGATTTATGCCAGAGTTAACCCCATAGATTAGTTCTACCTTCCTGACACCCCAGGATTGCAGCCTATGACTAGTTCACCATATATTACAATATATGCAATATATATTCCTATACACAATACATTATTATACCAACTTACCATTTGTGTTTCCAGATTATTAAACTCTGTTTGATAACTTTTCATTCTCCCCATCAATTTTCCTCGCTCGGAGTTTGGGAGTTCTCGGATCTCAAGGTCCATTTGTTCCAACTGGGGGGTTTATAGTGTGTGTGTTAAAGGCTTGAGTTGGGTTAAAGTATTTATAAAGTTGCCGTTTAAGTGTGAACAGTAATACAACTAAAGTGTGGGCATAATAACAAGCTAAAACATGCATTCAAACAACAACCTTTGTTTGTGTTACCTTGAGCATTAAACAATGTTAATATTTGTGTGAGGGTGTGAACTTACAGCCACTACAGTGTGGGTGGATTTAACAAGGTGTTTAAACTTTTTTGTTAAGTAACAACCAATAATGTAAGCATTAAATATTAATCCACACAGCTTTAAGATGGTTGGATAGTTAACACAACACACAACACAATATAAACAACCCACCAGTTCCTGAGCTTCATCCAGTTGTCGTTCAATCGAACTTATCAACGATTTTCGTTCAGCTGTCAAATAAATGTTCAGACTTTTAAATAAGATAACAAATATATATAGCAGTTAAGTTTTATTCGTCAGTATTAAAAGGTGAATACAATGGGCCTGAGAAGTGGTGGAACAAAACAAATGAGAAAACTTAAAACTATTCTCGCATAACGGGCAACAGCAGTCATTATAACATGCTTGTTTTAAACAGCTGCCAATTTGCTGTTAATTGAAATGACATGCAATATATACACATGGGTAAGGCTCTACAAGGGGACAAGCCATTGGACCTGGGATTTCGGCCAGATTTGGTCATTGCCCGAACCATTAGTGACCACTGGGTTGGAGAAATTGCTTGTATAAGCCACCACATATACTTACTTCCATGGTAATTATGTATCGTTCCCATCCTTTGTGTAACTTCTGCAGTTAATGTTGAGAACTGTTGTTCATACGACAATAATAACGAAGCCATGGTTAAGTAACTAATCAACGCTGTGTAAAAGAAGGTTTTAGTGAAAAAAGAAAGAAAATGAAACTTATTATGGCAGTGATTTGATGAATGTAAAAAAAAACAATTTTGAAAACAAATTGTGAAAATGTAGTTTTGGTCATAAATTAATTGAAAAAGGCCGGTGAGAATTAGTAAATATGGCGTAGCAAGCCTTTGTAGGCCTAAATTATAAAATGGGCCCTTGTATTCCTGGGTGGCAAAGTAGTTTGATTTATTTTTTGGATTGTGTGTCTAACTATCCTACCCTGTGTTTTCAAAAGCTTGGCACCTTTAATTAAAGAAACTATAAAATGTTTCACATTTGTCTTATTACAGTGATTTTTAAAAAATACGAAATATTTTGAACCCAAGTATTATATCTGATGCGCGATCTGTTGAATCCTCCCTCTCATGGCTTCGGACTCAAGTTGCTCTCTTGTTAACAAAGACAAACCAAGTTGGTCTTCCTGTGAGAAAGGCTGGGCCATGATACGCAGAAACCTCTTCGTAATATGGACCGACTCATCCGTGGATAAGTTACACACCCCGTCACTCAAATGTTCTTGAATCCATCTTGGAAGTTTCCCTTTCTTATCGCTCCGAGCGAACCTTTTATCCGCAAACACCATCACCCCATAATCCGTCTTCCCCCTTATAACCCTCCCAACACACTGTGCTGCATGTCGCATGGCATCAAATGTTAAAAAATCCGATTCACGAATCTGGTAATTTTCCCTCAAATATTCCAACCTTGCTTTTAGGATCCTTGATTGTGTATAAACATAAGGAATACCAAACATTATAACAGCTCTACCGTGATGGTGGGTGAAGTCAATACCTTCAGATACTTTCCCCCTCGCTACAGATAACAACACAGCTCCTCTACCATTCTCACAAGCTTCTTGGTATTTATCCAAAGCCATGCTTGTCTCCGCAGCATCTTGTGTTTCAATGAACAGAAGTTTATTTTTCTGAATATTCTCGAGTATCCCTTGCTCATACCAGCTTGCCACAATGTTCTCCATGTAAGCGTATGACACAAAGAAACAAACGATACCGTCCGGAACTATCTTTGTCATTTCAACCAGGAGATTCCCATAGTTCCTTATAACTGCAACATCTTCTCGTGTCTCGAACTTGGATGATATCGCGACTTGATCGTTACCATGCGTAACAACCACTGGGCATAGACATTGTCTTGCTAAAGTCATAGTGAACGTAGCCATTGTTACCGGGTGAAAATCTAGAATACGTGGGTACATGTCTAGAGGGGATAGAGTTCCTGATGTTATTATTACACTTTGGAAACGTGAGAAAACAGGTTTAATAGCAACTGATGCATCCATGCAGCTGAAGTGTAGGATGGGGTTGACTATGGTCGGTGTACGATCATCAAATGGTTCGATTAAAACTACAAACCCTTTGTTATAAGTGCTTACAAGGCTGGCAAAGTTTGCTAGGAGTGTAAGGTTGGAGAAATCTGACATATTAGCAAGCTCAAGGGTTTGTAGTAATGAACGTAATCTCTCGGAACAGAATCTTAATGGTTTTTTATCGATACATACTTGTTCGAACGCGTCATGGATAAAAGATAATGGTGTCTCGGACACAACATGTCGTACACGCAAACGACTTTTCAAATATTCATTAAATCGCTTCATAAACGCAAGAAAATGCTCCGCGTTTCGTATATTTCCTGGAACACTTTCCTTCAACACATCATCAGGTATTACAGGGTTGGCAAGAACTACATCTGCTTCTCGTGCTATATTTGCCTCCCTCAACCCCTCCACCAATCTCTTGTATTCATTCCTCAATTTATCTTCATCCGTTTGACGAGATTTTTCGAGGTGGTTTTGCAGAGATTGAATATTCTGAGAGCATTTATCCAAAGTTCGTCTGCTAATTGTGACGCTCATGGAGTCAATACACACGTTATCGATATTATGTGCCTCATCAAAAACAACAACCGCATTTTTTGACAGCTCCTTTGAAACTAAGTCAGCAATTTTAGGATCCAGTAAATAATGGTAGCTATACACCACAATATTAGCATGGGTAATGGTATATCTAGCGAGAAAATACGGGCACCAGTTCCGTAACTTCCCATACCGTCTCAAATCATCCAAATTATAAACTCCAGCTGGTAAAGCCTCTTCTCGTCCGTTTGCGTCGAACTGCTCATAGAAAGAACATAACTCAACACTTGCGTCATGCTTCTGTTTGATCCTTACATGTGAAGCAGTTAGCTGATGACACTTGGTGTCAACTTCTTTCCCAATTCGCGCTCCCCTTACACTTGCGTTAATGCAAAGATTTTTCCTCGAGCTTAACGCGAGTGCGCACAGTTTAGGGACTTCCCCCACTTCTTTCTCATAATACTCCATCAACCTTCTCAATTCTTCCAAAACTTTTTCAATCTCCGGTACTGTCCTCGAGCAATATATCAGTTTCGAAATAATTTCCGGGTACTCATATTGGTACGCTACTATGAGTGATAATAATGTCGCCGTTTTCCCCGTGCCCGACGGCATCTCTAGAACCCCGTGTCCTTTCGCGTCCAATGTTCGTTTCAACTCCAGCATATAGGAATATTGTTCGGGGTAAATGAACTCGTAAGGAAAATACACCAACAAACCGTCTACGTTTATCTTCATCGTTAAGTTCGTTTTAACAAAATCTGAAGTTTATTAACGCCTGTGAATGAATGAAACTTGTTTATCCTCGCATGGCGGTGGTCGGACAACGACAGTCGTTATAACACGGGTGTTTTGTTTCATACACCTCATGCTCGCTTGCAAGTTACCACGTATGTAACTCTGACTAAAATACTTTTACTTATCATAACTGTACCAAACACAAGTTAACTTACAAAACTAACATGTATTATGTACCTACACCTACACTTCACACACGTTAAACTAAATGAATGACGTTCATTAACATTCTGCCAAAATATTTGCTAATCCAGTGCTGCCAAATTGTTTAGTAAAATCGTCAATAATCAATCTGCCAAAATACATGTTATACCAGTGGCAGTAACGCAAAATTTGCAATCAAATTATCTTAATATAAAAATAACAAACGCATGTTAAAATTGTCTACAATGTATTATAATAAGCGACATATATATTCTACTGCAGTAACAATGATCTGATATAAAAAATATAAAAGTGTTTTTAACATGATTGTAAACATGTTGTGTTTTGGGGTAAAGGTTAACTCATACACCATGTATTCACATAAATATTAATATGTAAGTAAGCAACAAAGAGAATGGAGTACTACACAATGTTTAGTAAAAATAATCACCCACAAACTGATATTTATTATGGCTATTCATATTTTATGTAATTTGTGATAACTCCTGGTTGCACCACCCAAATCACTCCAGAACAGTCAATGTTTGCTTGCATCCAAACTCCTCCCCCACCCCCAACACCTTCCGTTTCCCCACAAACCCTGGTTCTACACAAACCATGTTCATCCAACCATCGTTGTTGAAATCGGACATCGCTTGCGATTTCTCAATCCATGGATTCCATAGAACTATGTGGGGAATATATGAGGGTTAGTTAAAACATTGAGGGAATTAGCAGCAAAACAGCAATTGTTAAAACACCTTGCGTGTCTGAAACTACTTGAGTAAAAGTTCCATCTACTTCACCTAACATACAATAAACTCAGAAACAAATCATAAAAGGTGCTGATGATAACCTTGAGTTAGAATGAAGTAGTCTTAACTGACATCGTTTACTTTTTAAAATTTTCTAATGAATGGTAAAAAATCCCCTGGTGACATCATCATGACATCACACCTGTATCAGGGAGTCCCTCCTTCTCCACTTGTATCCTTCCCCCAGCATGAGTTACTACATGGTGCTTGGTATCCATATATACGCGATCTACGTTCATTGATATCTTTACTTTAGTATCTTGCTCTATGCCGTCACTAGAGGTGACCTGGAGGTGAGTTATGATAGTTAGCCCTAGAGTGGGATGGGTTAATTACTCTATGATACTTATATCATATTGTTACACATCGGCATTGGGCACAGTGGTCAGCTGGTTCGCCCCTAGTCACCATTGTGGGCATTTGTGTCCTTGGGCAAGTCACTTAACGGTAATTGCTCCAACCCAGTGGTCACTAATAGGTTGTCCAAATTGTCAGCAACACAGAAAAACAATCACCCACAAAGTTACATATGTGGTAACTTGTAAGCGTGCACGAGGTGTATGAAACAAAACACCCGTGTTATAAAGATTGTCGATGCTCCGCCATGCAAGAATAATCAACTTACATTTATTCTGAATTCATATTATGCATTATGGCAGGACAACATTTTTCACCCTAAATATAAACACCACAAACCAACCTTATCCTTGTAAGCGCATCCTTCCAACCCAGACACAGTGGTGTCCTTGATGTCATCCACTCTAATATAAGTGTGTAGCAATGTAGTGAAGTCAAAGCTAGAGGTTGATGTGTTGGTTATTTGCAGGGAGCTTGTTAAAGTAGATGAACTCAAGGTAACAATGTATTGGAGTTTGAAACTGGAAAAATATTAATGTTGTTAATATCCATGTTACTATTTTTGTCATCTAATGTAACAACCATGATATAAGCCAGAAACATTTACTAATGGGTAGGGTGGGGGAAGATGGGACACCTTTGCATTGTGAAAATTGAAGGAAATATAAAACCACATTCTCACGACTTCAATAGACGGTTGCTATTTGTTTAAAATACGATCAAGAAAGCCATCTGGCACGGGCTATTACGTGTTAAAGGTGTCCCATCTTCCCCCACCCTACTATATATTTAATATAAGCCGAAAAAAATTAAAAACATTTTCACCGTGGAATTAGGAGATCCTGGTTGAAACTTCAAGTTATGGTTTATCGTGAGCAAGTCAAAAGGATTAAATATATGGGAGGCGGGAATACAGAATCACATTCACATTGATATTATTCACCAATGAAGATACACAATATATAAACAAACCAGTAACTCCATATTTTCCTTGACTTTTCATCATCAGTTAGTTCTAATACAACTTGAGTGTCGCCGTTATCCAACTGTGGATGTAATGTAGACAACATTATGTATAAATAAAACTTATTTACCTTTGCATTGCGAGGAAAGGACAGTCATTAAAACACTGTATGACTGACAACTCTCCAACCCAGTGGTCACTGATGGGTTGAATCAATGTCCATTAAGTGTCTTGCCCGAGGACACAAACGTCTATCAGTATCGAGTCCAGTATCCAAAGATTACAATGCAAGTGTCTAACCAACAAGCTACAACCCCAATAGACACACCACCATACCAACCCCTACATGCCTGCTTCATGTAACATCATATACACACAGAGGCGCAGGCAGGGAGGGGGTTAGGGTGTCGCGACCCCCCTCCTTTTAAACCAAATAAAAAAATTATTAAATAACAAATTAAAAAAAAACATTTTTAAACTTTTTTGATTAAAATCTCCCTTCATTTTTCTGACTGCGCCACCGCATACACCCCAACACAACCCCTACACACCTGTACAGGTTGCACCACCACTTTCCACCAGGAAATCCTTGCAATTCCATGTTGGGGCCCGCATTTCCATGGTCCGAAGTTCGCTGGAAGAATAATATTCAGTAATTTGCTAATAAATAACTCCATATATAATGGATAGCATTACAGTCTCATGCATTCTTATAATATAACTTCAAAGAATTGTCAGTTATTTATTTTGCCAAATCACGTACAATTCCTAGCTCCCATTGCTGTAGAACCTCACCCATATAGAATATTTAAATGAAATACAATACTTACGAAACACGATAGGTATTCCACCCCTAATGGCCTTGCTCCCATCCATTATAGCATCAGTGCTGAGAAACAATCTCTCTTTACCCCTACACAACCATGATATAACTGTTGCACCAAATAAATTAATTTTGCAGCTGGAGGTTCCGCTGTTAAGGGTTATTGTCTCAGTGGACATTGTTAACTCAACTGTGGAATAAAGTTAAGGTTGAATCTTTGCTTTAAATACAACCATAAAAAATAAAAAGCAGCTATTTCAGAATGGCACACAGTTAGATAAAAAACACATAGACTAAGCCTCAGGCGCCAAACTTTATAAAACACAGGGGAGGCAGGGATAGTTAGACACACAATCCTGTGAACAAGTCTAAATTTTGGTTGTAATTTGTTTTTAAACAATAATAATATAAAATACGACGCAGGCTTTGGTTAAAAACATTTGCTATGGTTACTTAACAATTAAAATACTGCATCAAATTGAAATGTCTAGTTTTTCAAATTCTTCCGAAATTTTCTTATTTTTTGTTCCATTTTTTTGAACCTTCTTTTTCTTTTCTTCCAAATTAAAATCCTCTCCAACAACAAACTCATGTTTTGTCCTCCCAAGTAAATAAACAGCAGCGCGTAGGCCGCCTATGTTGACATTCACGGTCCTTTTCAAACTCCATAGTTTATGAAGCTTCGAAAACGAATTTAACGCTGAGCGTCGATCGTAAGTTAACAAACACGCACGTGACGCCCCAACTTTTGATACTCGTGCCAGTTCATGTAGGAACCTTGGGTACAATACTCTGTTGTCATGCTGTGACCCCATGCGCTTGCCGAACGGTAGATCAGTAACGCAAACATCAATTGTTGAATCCCTCCAAGGCAAACGTGTTGCATCCCATCGTATAACTTCAACTGGGTATTTCAACTTTTCTTCGGATATTTTTTCAGTATGTATCTCCAAATTGCGATTTCCACTTTCATTAACCTCAAAACTGTCTCTTTTTACTTGACTCACCCCCAAATTATCACCTTTTTCCAAATTCACTCCCAAACCCCCATTATTTACCCCCACATTCCCGGACACCCTCTCCATCGCTGCCCCGCTATTATCTCCCCCCACATGTAAACATCCCTTCCACTCCATAGCCCCCTCCAGCGGTATTGACCCTGTGCCACACATAGGGTCAACTACAACCTCCCCCACCTTTAACTTACACAACATCAACATATTATAAGCGATTGTGCTCCTCAGCGTCGTTCGTCCAAAATATTCGATATTTCTATGGTGCAAACTGAACGGGGTGAGTGACAACGCCACCATCAATGAATCAAGGCCAATCTCCAGCAGAACTTCCAAGTTATAGCAACTTAAGTTAACATTCCATCCTGTAGCATCTTGCACATTCCCCCCAAACTTATATTCTGCTTCTGGTGATGTCACGCTCTGTTTTTTCCCAACACGATTACACGTAACTCTGAAATTTACATCCGTACTTTTCTCCCACACCTCCAGGTCAGAATCCTCTTTACCCCCACAGCCATCCAAGTTCAATTGCCTTCTTTTCTTTTTCCTTTCTCTCAATTTCTGTTTTTGAAACTTATTCATTTTTATACAAAAAGGTCGATTTTCGTTCCAATATTTTTCCACCTGTTCCCACGGCAACTCGAACGCGACTGAGCCAATTCTCTCCAATTCAACTTCCTTTGTGACATCATAGACATAATTCTCATACCTTTTAACGACGAGAAACAATTTATCCACTGATCTTAACTGATGTATTTTCGCGAAACATTCGCTCGTTGCTGTGAAAAATACTTTTCCTTGTGTGATGTCATAATCAACCACATCAATTTTCTTTGTTATCTCGTCGACTGCTGTAAATTCAAACCCGGTTGCCACAGTCGCGCCGATTGTCACTTCCCCCCCAAATTTTTCCATATCCAGAATCTTCATCTTGTGATGTAACAATGTACAAGTTCGCTGCTGAGGTAAATAATGCTTCAGCAGTCTCGCTAGCATAACCTGTAAAGTATAGACTCATTATACTATAACATATGTTTCACCAAGTCTACTCAGTCTTTTACAAGTACTGATGATGCCAACACATGGGACTATACAAAGAAGACGGAAAAATTTTTCCGCTAGAGGCGGTAATTATTTAAATTAAAAAATACGGAAAAACGAACAAAACAGCACTACAAAGTGTTAATAAGTGTAAAACAAATTAATTAAATAATAAAAATACCTTTCTAAATACATAAAACACTAGTAAGAACATATTTCACACATTAGGTCGCTTATATACGCTCTTTCGTTGTGTCTATTGTCGTCGAGTCTGTGGTGTAGCGGTTTGCGTGCGGTCGTTAACTCTCTTTGTTTCATTTTTACCGGGTTCGAGTCCCGCACAGTGGAATACTTTTTTTATATTTTTTTTCAAGTTCTTTTTGTTTGACGAGTTTGGGGTTAGGAGTTGGGGGTTAGGGGTTAGTGTTAGGGGTTAAGGGTTAGGGGTTTATATCTTATGTGTATAAACCGTGAAACTAACTGCTCCCCATAAAATAGAGAAACGAATTTGTCATCGCCTCCTAGCGGAAAAAATTTTCCGTCTTCTCTGTATAGCTCCATGTGATGCCAACAGTTACAACATAACATTCATACACTTAATAGTTTCAACTTACATACGCTACAATATACACATTAAACATACAACCATGGGCAGCTAAATTAATAAAATGAAGTCTTGCGACATTTAATTCTGTATTTACTCCCGTTTTCCTTCTAAAATATTTAATTTGTCGGTTCTAATCTTTACTAAATAATGTAGTATAAATTTCTTGGGTTTCGCCGGCCTCCGCGCCACCCCATGATAGACGCCTTCGTTTTCACGCGTAAAAAATTAAAAACAAGAAAAAAATCTCTATGGAAATCAATCAAGTGTGACGCTGGTAAATGCTAGCCGCCGAATTGACATTTTTTTATTTCTATGGAAATTAATCACGCGTGACCGTTTTAAATGTTAACCGCTGCAATGACCTGTTATAAATAATACGTGTATATTGTTTAACTAGAAAGTTATTTTATAAACAATTCTGATAAATAAATACTTCGGATTGGGGGAAAGACAAACTTACGCTCAGCGCCTTGCAGTAATTCCTCACCAATATACAATGCTTGCAAATTCTGACTTGACACATACATTGACACACAAACTACTCACCGTTTTAGAGATGATTATCCTGGAGTAAATATTGCCGCACACTTAAAACTGTAAATTACATATTTTGTACAAACCTATTTTACGTTTACTGATCCTTGTAACACTACACCATGTACTTGTACTAGTGACTAACTATCATGCTATTAAAGTGATGGAAAAAGTAACATAGATACCCTTTGCACGACATGCATGGTAGTTTTATACTATTTTGTGCCTGCTTATAAGTCACCACACATCTAACTTTAAGGGTGATTGTTCCAGGCATGGCTGGCAATTTAGACAACCCATTAGTGACCACTGGGTAATTTTTGTTAAGCGTCTTGATCAAGGATACATACGGCCACAATGGTAGCAAGTTCAGTGTCTTGCCCATATTAAAACTTAAAATGAATCTCTTGTTTATTTTCACACCACCGAATAAAACTTGTCTTGGTTAAAATAAGGCTACATTTCCTAATACTACAGCATCTGTGTTGTTACTAATATACAAAGATTAAAATAAAGTTAAAATCATTAAAACTAAGTTGGCTTGGTCGGGGCGAATGAGATGGCCAGAGTTGGCTTGGATTTCCTCGGCTTTTGCTCTTTTTTCTCTGTTTTGTTTACCTTCTCAACACTAGAGGCCACTGGAGAGTCAGATAAATAATAATTTGGTGAACGAGACACACGAGGTGGGCTGTGGTGCTCCTGTGATATAATGTTTCTATGTTAGTGAAAAGTGATGTATATACGATTTGGGCCAATGACAGTCAATATAACGCGGGTGTTCTGTTTCATACACCTCGCGCCTCTTTACAAGTTACCATGTATGTAACTTTGTGGGTGATTGTTTTTATGTATGGATGATAATTTAAACAACCCATTAGTGACCACTGGGTTGAAGCAATTGTCTTAAAATGTCTTGCCCAAGGACACATACGCCCAATATTTATCGATATCGAGCACTGAGCACCTACAGTCATGATACAAGCGCTCAAACACTGAACCGCGGCGTCAAACAAAGTTATAATTCAACTAACCACAATGAGCCTTGAACCAAGTACCATATACACCCCGTCCCCACACATATACTTACAACTTGTGGTGGAATGAACTGTTGTGGAACTGAGGTTGATTGTCCAGGTTGATTATGATGTAACAATCCCTTGTTACCATGGACGACTACATAAGTTACAAAACAAAATTAACCAAGGTAATTTACAAACTTTGAATTCATTAAGTTTAAAAAAACATCCACAAAAGTAATCAAGTAAAGAGTTCTGCTATGAATTGGTTAAACTCTATTTATACATGTGTTTATGTTAACTTAATATTCACCCCAATATGCTACCCCGTACACCTAACCCAACATTATATCACTACTTAAATATCCTACATACATTATACCATAACCAGATACACCATACGTATAGTAGGGTGGAGGAAGATGGGACACTTTATCAGACGAGACTCTTTTTTAATTTTCTTTTTACGGACTCCCATTTAATGATAATCAGGAAAATAAGGTTACAGAATTATTCGACAGTATTATCACGACTTTATAAAATGCCCGTCAAAGCTGATTACTGTTTTTGAATATCAAAAAAATATGTATAATAGAAACAGCATAATTTTGGAAATATTTGGCAATATGCGCTTAAGTGTCCTATCTTTTGTACTATATACGCAGTAGTATGCCCCCCATCATACTATTTACCCAATCAATAATATATCTTATACTTCAAACAATAATATATCTTATACTTACTTGGGTGAACTGCCTTAAACGCTGGGGTATACCTGGGGATTACCCCTCCTGTGTGGGGTACAGGGGAGTACCCGTACTGAGAAGCGGGGAAATACCTGGGGTATAATAACCCATCGGGACCAACAGCTCTGTGATGTCAAAAGTGGAGTTTTATTTTATTTTGTATTTTTGTTTCACTAACGTTTCATCTGCCATCCGGCGATACATGATCAAGGTATGATGCAACAAAACAAAGAAGTTCTAATACATGATACAACCATGATAATGTCTCGTGTATGGCAGACCAAACATTGGTAGAATACAATTCATGTTTTAACTAGAAGATCAACCTCTAATATTACATTCTGCCTGGTATCAACAACATTGGTATAATACAATTTCCTTATACTGCATGTTGCATTATGCCGGGTAAACAACAGTAGAATATTAAACATTATATAATAACTTACAAACATCGGTTCAAAATATTATTAAACATTTTTTTACCAAAATGGTCATTTACTTTTATAGATATAGTAGGATGGGGGAAGATGGGACACCTTTTCAATCTATTTTCTCCTCCAATTTGGTAGTAAACAAACATTCAACGATTTTTTATAAACTTTATCCTCACGGCTCCCATAGACCGTTGTTAATTGTTTAAAACACGATCAGGATATTTGGTTATTTTGTGTGAAAGGTGTCCCGTCTTACCCCACCGTACTATATTATGTTATGCCTGGTGGCAACAGTAGCAGAACTTTAACCAGTATTTAGAGCCACCAAACTTACAAATATGATAATAATAAGTTATCTTACAAGTATGGGTTCACCATGGGAGGTTGGTAGTAAGGTGCTGGTGGCATTATTGATGACATCATATGGTTTGATGACATCATCGGTGACATCATAGGGGGTAGGGGTTGGACAGCTATGAGGAATAATGATGTCATAGACATGATTAAAATTTGAAAAAAAAGAATATTCATGTTGCAAAGGCTTACGGCAACATATTCATAAAATCAACTTTGTCCATTTCTCTGATGATAGCGAAGATCAAATTAATTAAACAACGAAGAGAAAGAAATTAGCAGCAATGGCAGTCCTTAAAACAAGCTCTGGATAAAAACTACTTGGGTAAAATAAAATTGACAGATATTAAGCAACTACGAATGATATTTACAAAGAAATATTTGTACAAAGTATGTTCAATGTTAAGTATTACCTGCATACTGAGGCATGGAAGCATCTTGTAGTAAATAGGAGGGTGCAGATGGGGGCGGGGCAGAGTATCGGGGGTGTGGCTCACTATGCTGGGTAAGAGGGGTGTATGTATTAATATGGATATTCTGCTTTATTGTATGAGAAAAAGGCCCAACCTACATCACACAAACACAACCAAGGAACTACATAAGCGAGAGCAGCATGATCTTTACATAGTCTGCATATCAACTATACGGCCCCCACACTTGTCACATTACCCCAACACCCAATACACATATATACCATGCCCACCACATAAGCCAGAGCGGCACGAGCGCACTCCTCGTTAGCAAGTTCCAATGTTAACTTGGGCAAACTTTGGAACTTCAATCCATTCCATAATTCAACAGTGGATATATTGTCTGTCTGTAATAAATAATAAAATATGAATAAACAAAACTTATTTATCCCCGTATGGTCTGTCGGGTAATGAAATAATGAGTAAAATGTGACAATGTTTTAGACTTGAATTGTAAGGTGTGTTATAACTATACTGACTGGTGCAGTGTAATGTCCAGTTACCAATAATATAGCAGTGCAATTACTTATTATTATCAGTTTAGTAATAATGCAAAATTTATTAATAAGAATGATTGAACGAATGTAACTTATTTATCCACATAATTTAGCCAAAGGAATGTTTTGCCCAGGGGCATATACACCCGAAAAAGTAGCAGCACCGAGCCTTGAACCCATCACCTTTGGGCTAGAGGCTGGCATACAAACCAGTGTGCTGTTACATCAGTACTACACGTCAAAAACAATGTTACACCATTAAATTGAAATCTCATTGTGAGTTAAATGTTCACTGGGTGTATGAACCATTAGGGATGCACATTACAGAATTTCGAATCTATGAGATTCGAATCCTTTTGTATTCGAATCTAATTACGGGATTCGGTATTCTGTTTAATGACGTCATCACACGTCATCTCATACACTATAGTAACAATTTTTGAAATTCAATAATTAAAAAAAAAATATTTTTGTGTTTGTGGGACTTTTGAGAGTAAACGTTTCGTAACGTCTTTTCATAGCCTGCTATACGTTTCATGACGCAAAAACTACCCAATAGTACAATTTTTGATCATTTTACAACTCAAGACCCAACAAGGCTGCTATGAAAGGGTCAATAAACTGACTTTTGTGGGTAAAATTTTTTTTTCCTATAAATATAAAAAGATTCGAAATTCTAGATTCGGAATTCTAGATTCGAATTAAAGTATTCTAGGATATCCTAGAATACCTAATTATTCTGTAATGTGCATCCCTATGAACCATACTTTAACAACTTGTGTGTTTTACTCATGCTTCATTATAACGACCGTCGTCTTTTTATTTTTATCAAGTTTTTTTTTTTTTAAATTTTGTTAGGCAAAATCCAGCCTTAGACTTGAGTTTAAATATCCATCAATTGGTTGATTAGTAATTATTAAATTACCTCGTTGGTTTTACAGAAAGTATAAAGAGGTGGGAACACATGATGTTGGTAACACCATTGTAATAATTCACCAACTTTTGATTTCTCTTTCCTTTCTGGAATAAACAATATATAATTTCCCAAAACTTTTGTGTTGTTTATGGGCAACTCTCCAAATCTAACTTACAACCCAGGTTGTATAGGACCTTACCCATATAGAATAAAAACCCATGTACCCCTACCTGCATACTGCACCCATGGAACCTACCCCCACAATCCTGTTGAATTATGGGAAACTCATTCTAAACAGAACCCAACACACCACTCGCGTGTTCACCCACCCTCTACTCATATGTACACTCACAAAACACCCCAAATACCCCCATAACCCAAAAACTCCTATACATATATTCTATACCCCTAACCCCCCCAACAACTCACGCGTACTTGCAGCTTCTACCGACGTCGACCTTTCGTCCGGTTCATCGCAATCTGACCCCCGGTCACATGACTCCCTGTTAACCAATCAAAACTCAAAGTTAAAATCGAACAAGCGGACGTAACACTTCAACGACTTACGTTTTATCTTGGAAATTGCTTTTTTCTTTTTCCTCTTTTTTTAAAGAATCATTTTCTGTGAAAATAGTTTTATTAATATTGAAATAAACGTAACATATCTTAAAGGGGTCATACCCTGGGTGTTCTGTTTCAAAAACCTCGTACCCGCTTACAAGTTACCACATATGTAACTTATTTATCCTCGCATGGCGGAGCAACGACCGTCATTATAACATGGGTGTTCTATTTCATACACCTCGTGCCCGCTTACAAGTTACCACATATGTAACTTATTTATCCTCGCATGGCGGGGCAACGACAGTCGTTATAACATGGGTGTTCTGTTTCATACACCTCATGCCTGCTTACAAGTTACCACGTATGTAACTTATTTATCCTCGCATGACGGGGCAAAGACAGTCGTTATAACACGGGTGTTTTGTTTCATACACCTCGTGCCCGCTTACAAGTTACCACGTATGTAACTTTGTAACTGATTGTTTTTCTGTATGTCTCAAAAATTAAACAACCCATTAGTAACCACTGGATTGAATATTTACACCCCATGCTCGCTGTCAAACATGATTTTCACCTTTTGGACCCGTTGACCATTTATCTTGGCACTTGGTGTCAGTGGTAAGTTTTTCTTCATTATCTCCAATGTTTAGGATCTCACATAACTTGTCTGTTCCTTCCTGTTACATAACAATGGCTATTGTTATGTAAATAATGCTGACAATGACAAAATATGGCATAGTGGTGTACAGTAGGTCTAGTTATGACTGCTTATCCACACACTGTAACAGTTTCGGCAACTCGACGGTGGGCATGGGAGTGGCAACCATGGATAAGTCACTCAAGTTCCCACCCACGAGGATATAAATGACCAAACCAACCAAAAGTCATGTCTGCTTATCCACACACTGCAACAATTTCAGCAACTCTACTGTGAGCATGGGAGTGGCAACCATGGATAAGTCACTCAAGTTTCCACCCACAAGGATATAAATGACCAAACCAACCAAAAGTCATGTCTGCTTATCCACACACTGCAATAGCTTCAGCAGCTCGACAGCGGGCATGGGCACATACCTTTATATACCAATCTATTTCATCCCAATATCTCGTCCCCATTTTTGTTTTGATTGATTTGGTTGAGATAAATAGAAACAATATAAAACAACAATCGATTGTGATGTCACAATACATGCTAACCTATCATATTGCTGTGATGCCATAATGGTTATTATGATGTAATTGCCATAACTTTTAGGTTGCTATCCACCAAGTTACTGTCCGAAACATCTGCTGGTCATCAGTTTAGTATCCAGACAGTAACTTGGTCCATCATCAGTGTAAAAGAGGTTACTATCCACCAAGTTACTGTCCAAAAGGACCAAAACATCTGCTGATCATGAGTTTAGTATCCAGACAGTAACTTGGTCCATCATCAGTGTAAAAGAGGTTACTATCCACCAAGTTACTGTCCAAAACATCTGCTGATCATGAGTTTAGTATCCAGACAGTAACTTGGTCCATCATCAGTGTAAAAGAGGTTACTATCCACCAAGTTACTGTCCGGAACATCTGCTGATCATGAGTTTAGTACCCAGACAGTAACTTGGTCCATCATCAGTGTAAAAGAGGTTACTATCCACCAAGTTACTGTCCGGAACATCTGCTGATCATGAGTTTAGTACCCAGACAGTAACTTGGTCCATCATCAGTGTAAAAGAGGTTACTATCCACCAAGTTATTACAGCATATACCAACACAGTAACTTATTCAAGCGGTATTCAAATAACTTTTGAATTGAGCGAGCGACTTCCTGTTCTATGCTCTATATAGGAAATAGCTTTTGTATTAAAACAAAATTAAAGCTTACGGCGCTAACTTAGCAAATAGTAATCTCTTTATGAAGTTAATAGCATGATCATTACATAAATTAACATTTTAGGAGAACTTCCCAAAAAGACAGCAATCTCTTTATAAAACTAATAACATCTACTGATTGTAAGTTATACGACCTACACAACTAAATCTACAGCTACACTCAATACACTGTATTGTTACACAATACTTTATATCAATATCTAAAAGCCTGTCTTACCAAATATTAACAAATACAATAAGTTTGCAAAACATTTTCTAATAATATCAAACAAACGACAACAGTAGTTGAATATTTGCAGGAGCTTTTACCAGCACCTGTGATTATGACTCATAAACCACATTATGTAATAAACATTATAATGTGGTTATTTATCTCGGAAACTCTACAATATTACGTTACATCGAACCGCTGTTATTTCTATGTAAAGTACAAGCACTATTGTGATGTCATAACCACATAATGAACGGTTATTTTTCAACGGTATATGTGATATAAAAAACTTAGTGTATTTTATGATGGCGGACCAAACGTTGAAATACATTACGTTTTATACCAGATAAGCCGTTAAAAGATTATAAACATTATGCCTGGTAGCAGAAGTAACAGAATAACTAATTTACACATTTTTTTATCAAATATTGGATGCTTAACTCATGATCAGCAGATGTTTTGGCCAAAATTCCACCATATAGACACACTATTCTCACACAAACACCTCATGCTCAATAAAACACAACACAAATGCTATTCTTATTGACTATTGTACTGTAACGGCACAAAAACCCAAATCCCGCTTTACAATACCTATTTATACTTTACAGTTGAACCTATAAAGACAAAAAATGACACAAAGTCCTAAATCCTGATCCACAAACACATCTATTGTACCTAGTATGCAACCTATTCTAGACACAAATATAAAGCCACGACGCCAAAAGTTTTACCAACCACACACATCTAAAAAACCTCTGTCACACATTGTACTGTGCTACTTCCTTATTCAACCCATTATACACGTTTTACTCCTTTAGACTTAATGTCAAACATACACAAAACATTTTTTTTATTTCTTTTTTTACCAAACACACAAAACATAGCAAACTAAACAACGTACACTATTATGCTTTCTTGTACAACTTATTTTATCGCTTTTTTACTCCTTTAGTTTCTTAGCAATATTAAACTACACAAAATCCATTTTTGCCCCAAACACACACAATATACCAACGCAGCCAACTAAACAACACACGATGTGCGTTTGTACACCATTCTACTCTTTCTACTCTATTAAAAATTTCAAAAAATATATAAAAAATCTTTTTATTTCTTTATTTTACCAAGCACACACACAGTGTATCATATACTTCCTTGTGCAAGCTATACTTAACTTATTCAGTTATATCTTTACAATGCCTTGCTGTTATCATTTTGCTACAAATTCGAAACTCCTGTTAGCCCTGCTATACACAGTATAATGGTCACTGCTTGTGTGTAACACTGGCAACTATTGAATCATAATGGAGAAACAATGGTTTCCTTCCAACAGGAAACCCCCACACATTGTTATCCATTATAACAGAACAAACGTGGTAAACAATCTGCATTATTACATCACAATCAAACAAACACAAAATAGTTTCAAAGTAAACCTAAAGTATTTTTAATCGATAGTTTATAAAATTTTATTTGCTAATTAGGAATTCTGACTATCAGTAGCAATGTGATTATGACATCATAATGATTATTGTTTGTAAATATTATGATGTCACAAATAGTATTAAATCACAATCGTATTGTTCTTTCTATGCTTATTACGAAAGGTTTTTATTTTTCCGAATCTACGTTAAGGATAAAAGGCTACTAAACACTAAAGAAAATCAAGTCCAACTAACTAGGTACCAAAGATATATTTCGACAATTATCATCAGCCTTTAATTAAAATAGTTTGCTACTGTACATTTAGTAGCACTTGGTGTATTCTGTTACGATGCAACGAGAATCATCCAACAATATGAGTGCTTGGTTATGGCCAGATCCACGTTATGAGTGCTAGACATTTTATAAAGAAATTGCTAAAAAAATCCCAACAAATGATGGACCAAAGATATATTTCGCCAATAAATGGCATTATCAGTCTATTGTTAAAATAGAAACTTTTTGACGCTGATATCGTTGAAAATACACCAAGCGATACTAAGGGTCAAACTAATGGTGTGTAAAAATTTAAAATAAAACTAATTCTTTATTCTATGTTTGATATTAAAGATTTCTATGTTTACATACCTTTGCAAAATCAACTGGGTTCCTCGTGGGGTTGGGGGGGTAAGGATGGGGTTGGAAGCTCTCAGGCCCCAGGAGGGTGGGGTTATTGGGGTGAAAGGGGGGTGGGGGGTAGTTTGGGGGGTTCGCTAAGAACTCTTGCAGTGAAAATGGCTTAGGGGGTCCGTGGTAATAGTTAGGGGGTAAGTGGGGCCTTAATTGGGGTTGGTGGGGTGGATTTAGGGGGTTTGGTTGGTGGTTATACGGGTGTGGGGGTATTTTATGGGCTGAGTTAGAAGTTTCTTTATGGTGGGGGTGTTTGGTGGTTCCGAGGGTTGCAAGGAGTTGGTTGAAGTGCGCAGATGGTTCTGGAAAAGAGGGTTTGGGTTCAAGTCTCGTCCAAGGTGGTTGTGTCACATATAGTGGTTAGTAATAGGTCGTCGAAATTGTCAGTTATAAAGTCACATACGTGGTAACTTGTAAGCGGGCACGAGGTGTAAGAAAGAGAACACCTGTGTTACAACGACTGTCGTTGCCCCGCCATGCGAGGATAAACAAGTTACATACGTGGTAACTTGTAAGCTGGCATGAGGTGTATGAAACAGAACACCTGTGTTATACCGACTGTCGTTGCCCCGTTATGCGAGGATAAACAAGTTACATACGTGGTAACTTGTAAGCTGGCATGAGGTGTATGAAACAGAACACCTGTGTTATAACGGCTGCCGTTGCCCGCCAAGGAAGGATAAACAAGTTATATACATTTATTCTTACATAGCGGTTACTGGTTAGTAGTTAACACGGTGACTTACATACAACAATATACAAGTAGATAACACGCGTGCTCAACAGTGCTGTCATACCTGGAGTAACAGTAGCTTGGCTTTGCTCTGTTGGCAATATCTGCAATAGATGAAATTTTTTAGTTAAGTAAGGTTGAAGTAATCAACTAAATTTGGCCTAAAGAACAGAGACAGACCTAAGCCCTGGGATGTAGGTCTATCACCCAAATACCGAAGTATAATAACAACAAAATATATTTAATTGTATTCTTGCCGCTTGCGGTGTGAAACCTAAATGACTCCAAACCAAAATGACTTTGACTACAGCGGTTACAATTGGAATAATGGGGCAAATCTGGCCTAAATAGACACTCTTCCATTTTGTAAGAGTGAGGTCTTCAGCAAGGCATCATGGGGTGGGGTGTAGGCCATAGACATCACATACCCACCGTTTATACCATAGGTTTTTGATTTGAAACCAAAATGACTTTGATTATATTGACACCTGTTGTTTTGGATGAGTTCCATTGTTATTATTAATGTTTTCAACTGGATCATTGATTGTTAATGTTGATAATATATCTGTCATCTCATTGGTTGGTTTGAATTCTTCTCCGTTTTGATTGGTTGGTTTGAATTCTTCTCCGTTTTGATTGGTTGGTTTGAATTCTTCTGCATTTTGATTGGTTGGTTTGAATTCTTCTGCATTTCGATTGGTTGGTGTGTTCTGATTGGTTTTCTTTATTTCTGGCTTGTCGATTTTAATCTTTGGAAGAGTTTGAGCAGCCTGTTTAAGTAATATATTAATTAGTAATTAAACACAAATAAAAAAAGATAATTTTTTAAAAATTTTACGAAAATTCTCCCGAAAATACAAACAAAACACAGTTTATAACTTACACAAATTATTTATAAATATTGGATATAAATTTCCCCCTAAAATTAATTACAACAACAACACTAATTAATTAATTACCTCAGTTAACGAGGTTTCTATTGCTTGCTTTTCCTTATTCAGCGGAATCCCAGGTTTCTGCATTTTCTTCTGCCCTCTATGACCACTGGGGGAGACAGAGGCTTGCTCAGTGTTGGAGGGTTTCTTATGGTTGCTGTGTGGTGGTTAATGTTAGTATATAATAAGAAGCCTACAGTGATAAGCACGTATGCACGTTTCCTTGGGCAAGATACTTAACAGCAAAACTTACAATTTCAACAATTTTATACATACAGTTTTATACCCATTAAGTTTTGACATAAAGTAAAAGTTTTAGTTATTTGCGGCAAAAAGTATTTAAAGTTGCTTTTCTGGTACAAAAGTAAACATGATCATTTTGAATTAACAATATTTGCAAAATAATTCTAACACTATTTCACAAACCTTCTTTGGTTAGGGGGTTTCCCTCTCTGGAGAAGTGTGACAGCAGTAGGTGGGTGGTTCCCCTAAAGTAGGACAAATTTAGGTTATAGGATGTCTATGCCATGTAAAGTTAGGGCATTAGAATAGCTGGTCTCTTTCAGCATTGAAACACCCTCCCAACATTAGTTTAGCACATATACACTTGTCACCCCATACACCACATACATAAATACAGTGACATATTATCGACCCCGCGAACCCCGTACCTGCAGGGGGGGCCACACGAATTAGGGTCCCCCTATAATATCCGGTAAAAAATTAACCACATACAAATTGTTGTTACGTCGCAAAATAAGGTTCGCCGTCGTAACCCAATAACATGACAACGTACGTGGTAATTTAAACATTTAATTCGGTTTGTAAACGGGGGGTTTTACAGTAAAAAAGGGAGGGGTTTAAGCCAATTTTTTTGCTCCTTTGGCGCAAATTATAACCCTCCCTTAAACCACCTCTGTTTGCACCAATAGTAAGACCTATATGTAACAGTTTGAGTTGAATTGTTTTACGGGTCACCAGGTGTTCTGATAAAGGGGGCCCACGTACAAGCCTTGCGGGGGGGGCCTTCTATATCTTAAAACGCTACTGTATAAATACATACATGCAACCTACCGTCTTGGGTGCTGTATAGGGATAATTTTAGTACAAAATCCTACATATAGCATTCACATATATACACCAACATATACACACAACCCACCTTTTTAGCTGGTGTGAATGCAGATTGTGGCGAACGCACCAATCGTTGCCCGTGTTTAAGTGTGTGTTGGTTCTGTGTAATAATCAAAGTTGATATATACATATTCTATATATGGATGAGGTCCTATGTGCTATACTATGGAGTTTATAAAGATTTATACAGATTATTCTGTGTGCATGAAATGGTACTTGAATATTTTAGTGGAAAATCAGCTTAAAATCACGAGAAAACAAAATAAAATACGAGAAAAAAAAACAAATACAAGTGATATTCCTCTTTTTTATTTAAAAATAACCAAGTTATAAAAATAAAAACTAATTGGGAAAAAGTGACAAATAAATAACGGGTGTTAACACAGTTTACAGTTTTTATTTTTAGTAAAATATGAAATTATTTAAACATTTTTGTATCAAAATAAACAAAGTTAAATAATTAAATAACATGACTCACTGCTGCACCCTGGTGGTGAGGGTGAACGACCGCTACGGGCCGATTGCTTTTGTTCAACGTTCGTTCCCCATGTGTGAGGTTTATAACAGAGTAGACGGGTAAGCTGTATCCTCGCCGGGGTGGGCATCTACCACTGTGGGGGTATGGGGGGTTTAAATAGAAGAATGTAACTGTATCACATTTCATCATTTAGTTAAACGATCCAGACTCTACATTTTGGGATTCAATAATGTTTTGCATTTATTTTTGTAAAATATTTCTTTAGTTTTAAAATAAATATTTCACACCCCTACAATTAGTAGGTGAATAATTATAGTTCTATTGTGTTTGGGTGTGGTCCTTGGGGACCTGGGGTGTGGGCCAAAGTGCGACCGTTACTTTTGGGGCAAAATCTGGCTCATATCCTATAATTATATCCAGCACCCCTCTTGGTATTGGTGGGGCTATATCTTCTTGTGAGGGTATTCAAGTATAAAAATTAAATAGGGTAGTGCCCCTTAGGTAGTAACGAACATAGCCACAGTATGTGCATTATTATAAAAGGTTTATTTGTCTCCCAACTTGTACCAACTGACCTACAACCCAACTTACCAATGTACCAACATACCCCATGTACCAACTTACCCCTGTACCATTTTACCCCGACCCAACTTACCCCTGTACCAACTTACACCGTCCTAACTTACCCCACGTACCAACTTACCCCTGTACCGTCTTACATCGTCCCAACTTACCCCTGTACCATCTTACACCGTTCCAACTTACCCCTGTACCATCTTACCCCATGTACCAACTTACCCCGTGTACTACTTTACCCCGACCCAACTTACACCGTCCTAACTTACCCCACGTACCAACTTACCCCTGTACCGTCTTACATCGTCCCAACTTACCCCTGTATCATCTTACACCGTTCCAACTTACCCCTGTACCATCTTACACCGTCCCAACTTACCCCATGTACCAACTTACCCCGTGTACTACTTTACCCCAACCCAACTTACCCCTGCACCATCTTACACCGTCCCAACTTACCCCATGTACCAACTTACCCCTGTACCAACTTACACCGTCCCGACTTACCCCTGTACCATCTTACACCGTCCCAACTTACCTCTGTACCAACTTACCCTTGTGCCAACTAACCCCCCTACAATAACCTACCCTTGTACCACCTTACCCCTGTACCAACTTACCCCAGCGTAAGTCCCCCCATAAACTCATCATCGAACATGACATCAAACACCACCCCTTGTTCACTACTACCACGTGTATGAATACCTATTATGGTGCCGCGTAGACCAAGG
The DNA here is from genome assembly GCF_009617815.1 of Ciona robusta. NCBI lineage: Eukaryota > Metazoa > Chordata > Ascidiacea > Phlebobranchia > Cionidae > Ciona > Ciona robusta. The sequence continues at coordinate 4,568,315 of NC_143240.1, read as the reverse complement.
GGGACGGTGTGCCCCTCGCGCACGTTTACCACCCTGGGAAAAACATGGAAGAAAATCAAATCTCAAATATTCAAATTAAATATAACAAACAGTTACAAAATAAAATTAAGTTTTTTACACCATGAGAGTCAAATTATATTAAACTATATTCTGTTACTTCTGCTACCAGGCATAGTATAAATAATATATTAGTGGCGCATCTGGTATAAAAACTGGAGCCCCGTTGAAGTCTTGCCATTTGGTGGACCAAATGTTGGAAACACACTACATTTTTATACCAGATGAGCCACTGATATATTATTTATACTATGCCTGGTAGCAAGAGCATCAGTATCTAACCAACATAGAAAGCCTACATAAGTTTATATAGTTGTATAAAACACAGATGTTGTGGTCAGTTTCAATATAAACATTAAAGCACATATATTTTCACTGAAGATGGTTTTAATTTTAAACCAAAACATTTAAAAATAAAGACCAATTTTGACAAATATGCTTGTACTTTAAAATATCCCATAGCAGAAGCATTATAATATTAAACACATATAAATATTCCATACCTGTCAAGTTCATGGTGTTTCGCTTGTTTATCAGGGGTTAGTGTACCTTGTTGTACCAGCGGTCGGTATAAGTAATGCGAGAGAACGCTCAGTTTTACCTCTGTTGTTTTGTCCTTGGTTTTGTTCTGTGGTGGTGTAATGTGTTTGAATTGTATCTTTACATTTAATCCTTCATTTATAATATAGTAGGGTGGGGGAAAATGGGACACCTTTAGCACATAACAATAAACAACGGTCTGTAAGAGTTGTGAGGATATAGTTTTATAAATCTTTGAATGTTTCTTGTTTACTATTAAATGGGTCGAGAAAATCGAGTTAAACGGTGTCCCATCTTCCCCCACCCCACTGTTTAGGTGCAAGTCCTAGGTCCTTGCAAAGGATCTCCTCACCCATATAACACGGGTGTTCTGTTTCATACACCTTATATTCGCTTACAAGTTACTACATAAATATACCACTGGTAGAAGCACCAAGCCTCAAACCTGTACCCTCTAATCCAGAGATAAGCGGTCAACCTCTGGTATTTTTACATAACATACTCCATAGTGACATCACAAACCTTAAACAATTGTATTTCCTCATCGATTGCTGACACAACAATGGGTTCTATTGTATTGGAACTTTCATGAACCTTAGTTCCACCATATGAGGGTAACGACTTTAACCATTTGGAAAGTTCTTGTAGTTTCTCAATTCTAGTGGAAAAAAT